>NC_056747.1:239712857-240012857 GCF_019279795.1 Protopterus annectens | reverse complement strand
ATACAAACACACATAACTATGTACGTCTTCAAATAATGAAGTTTATCCCTCCTAATAGGAACATTTTTGCCAAATGGATAGCTGCTAACACAGGCCCTAATTACCTGAAAATGAGGGTTATCCATGCTAAGACACACTTTATTGCCTGTGCTTCTACTTAGTAATTGGTGTCTGTTTTTTTTTTTTTTTAACTGTACCCCCATGTAAAAACTACTTGCATGCTCTCAGAAATAGTTCACTTTTAGCCTTGAAGAAACCACTGTTCAGTCTTTCGTTGCCCTATTATCAGCTTGCCTCCATGGAAAAATAAGAAAAAAAAAAAAGAAAAATGTAGTCCTCTGTTACAGCCTGAAAGAAACACTAAAACATTTATTGCTAAAGGAAATGTTTTCATTATATTCAGTGTTCTCATATTTATTTGTTTCCATGTAAAATTTATTAGATTAAGACAAGGGCCTTAATCCAGATACTCACTGATGCAAAAGTAAAAGAAAGCATATCAACTGTAGATATATTATGATCTGTGTACTTTTACACCCCATCCCCCCACCTCAACAATCTGCAATTACAGTCTATTAACTTAAACATACTTTTGTATAGCTTTTCTTCACTTTTTATACTGTAATGCCTATGTTTCTTAATATAAAAAAAAAACAATAAAAAAGAGAAGAGGAAGAAGAAGAAAAAAGCCAACTGTTTTACTATAATAACTTTATCACATACATGAACACCTAAAATGCTTTACTATAAAATACGCAATTTACATTGTGAAATTAATACTTAAAAATATTTTACTATAAAATATGCAATTTATATTGTGAAACATTTCATAAAAATTCTGTTAAGAAAAGAAAATCTTTCATTTACAGTTTACTTTTTCCTTCTTCCTCCTCTCCTCCTCTCAGAGTCTTTCCAAATATTAATGACATGAAGTGAAGCATATATGCTTTTCAGTTCCTCACAAGTTTAACAAAGTCAACAAAAGTCTTCTATTTCTACTTATGCTTATACATCCGTATTTCATAAATGTGATTGATGCGTTGCAGTCTCACATTTATTCACTAATTTCCATGTTGTTGGTCTTCTTCCATCTCTCAACTCCACATTCTGGTTCAATTCCATGATACTCCCAATTCTTCTGATCAACCTCTGTGCTTTTCCCTGTCTCTGAAACAATTCCCTTTGGAACAGTGAAAAGAGTTTCACAGGCAAAGTGCCTTCAAGTGTTCTATTATCAGAAGAATGAAAAACAAAGTCTCCTTCTTAATTGCTCGTTTTTTTGTTGGACAAACATTTGCATTTTACATAAAAAATGACTTTGATCCTCTGGGAAAAATATATTCTGAAGAAAGCAGGATACAGCATCTTGAATGTCACACCTGTCTCTTGACATTCCCTGATTATTGGCATAAATGTGTTTCTTTTCTGCCTGGTGCACATTGAATAATAATTTTCCACAAATACTCTACTGCCTCCAACTTTTAATACTTTGCTCGTTTGCCACAGTTTAGTCAGGATCAACTATTTCTGCTGGTACGTACTAATAAAGGTCTTCACTGCTTTCTCATGCCCATATTTGGAGCATACACATGGTGTGCCCTTTCAATTAACAATTTCTGCTGTGGAATCCAAGTCCAGTTGTTTATTTGTACCTTCATAAAATTAATACAGTCTGCTCCTTCTAGTTTCTCTAAAAGCAGAAAATCTCAGAGTTTCCCTATGTGCTCTGTCCTCTAATTCTGCCACTTTTTGAAATATCTCTTCTTGAGCAGTTGCATACTTAGGTAGCCACTTTTTCATTTTGATGTCTGATTTTTGCAGTTTTATTAGCTCATCTGAATATCTGTTTAAATCTTCTTCATTTTTTCCAGTGTTTTGTTTTTTCAGTTGATATACTCCTTCAGTGTTTGTTTATTTTAATCAGCTCTGAGCACATTTGACTTATTTTCTCTTTGATTACTAAAAGCCATACCTTACACCAAAGCTAGAGCCTGAACTACTTTTTGCTGAACAGCTGCAGCATTCTTCTCAATTAGTGTTTCTCTTCACCTTTTCTAGTTGATTTTCTTTAGGGCTCTCTTAGTTTCTTCTTTACAGGCCTTTAGACAGTGCTCTTACTGGCTAGTAACGGCATTTTACTAAAGCTAACAGTATCACTGGCCGTTGTGTCCTAGGTTCTGTTTTCTCACTAGGAAAGAGTAAGTTAACTTGTTGATCAGTGTGCAGCCATCTTGGAAGCTAATCTTTCCGATGTCATCAGATAGTAGCCTGCTCAGCACAAAAGTGTCAAAGAAGTTCTTAAATCCATTTATAGACTTTAGCACAAATGTGTCAAAGAAGATATTAAATCTATTTATTTTGTCATAATATGAGTTGTTGCATGGGTTAGTATAGAACAGAACTGAATTATTTAGCATCTGCTTACGTTTTTTGTCAAAGTTTTGGGGAGACAGTGACGTATACTGCCTTGGACTTGTGTTAAGTATTACTGTTATTTTGTTTCTGCAGAGCTATGTACTTGGTAAGGCTTATGAAAATTTGGATTCTGTCTAAGATTTAAAAAAAAACTGGAGCTCCAGAGACCATGGCTTAAAACTTCAATAAACTTCAGTAAAAAAGTGCTTTTGCAGAAAGCAAACCTGCGTCTTCAGACCATATAAAAAGTTACACAAACCACTCACACTCACACACACACACACACACACACACACACACATACATATATATATATATATATATATATATATATATATATATATATATATATAAAATTCAAAAAAACATTCTCCAATGAAACCACTCTTCCAATTAAAAAACAGAGCCCACTGGAGCAAGTAATTGGCCAGTAAAGATGTGCTGTAACAACACACCCCTTTAGAAACGTGAATATTAAAACAGTTACATAGAAAACTTATCAGAACCAACAGTATTTTGAAAAGAGTACAGACCTCTCTGACATTTAAATATTAATGTTTAAGAGGCCAAGACTTGAGAACTGGCTTCAAAGACACATGTTCATTCAGCCCTGGAAATATATTTCCTTTCAAAATAAGTATCCATTTCATTTCTTTCTTTTCAGTGATAGTCTTAAAGTTTTCACCCCTCAAATTTTCAGACACTAACTCTAGTACAAGAAACTTAAAACTGTGCCTACTCCCATTCTCTATAACATTTTGAGCTAATGCACTTGTACTCTTCTGATTACGTATGTCCCCCACGTGTTCTAGAATACTTTCTTTAAACATTCTATTGGTCTTCCCGATGTAGAAAGCTTCATACATTGTGCATTTAGTGTAACATATTAAATTATTGGTCTTACAATCATCATAAAATTCAAAACTAATTTCTTGCTTAGTTTGTGAGTGTACCAGATAGGTACCACTACAAATAAGTTATCAGGCCTTACATAATCTACACCAAAATGTACCACATCTATCTGATGCATCAAAAAGAGTCTGTTCAAAATTCTTATAACTGTCACTTCAGTGACAAGTTATTTCTAAATGGGAACAGGGGTTTGTCATTTAAAACTCCCCTGAGATCCGAATTAACCAATAAAAGTGGCCTATATTTTTTAATAGTCTCACAAACAATGTTAATATTACTTGCATAAGTAAGGAGAAGCCTATTTTTATTAGAACATTTACTCATCTGTTTAGGTACCACAGCTACTTCTTCAGCTGAGTCTGAAAAATACAGTCTCCCCACCATATCTCGAGCAGACCATGCCTCTGCTAGACTTTTGTCTTCATCATTTAAAGTATACCTACGTTCTAAGGAATCCTTCTTCATATTACTCAAAGTAACCTGCAACTCCACATTGCCATTGTCATTGTGGATTCGCTTGGCTCTTAAAAACTGTTCCTTAAGGACATCCCTAGTCACATGACCAGGATGCATACTGGTTTTATGTAATAAAGCATTCTTTCTGTATGTTTTTTATAAATCCCTTTGTTGAATCTTTTACCTTCATCAATTTTAATGCACACATCTAGAAATTCTATAGATTTACCAGAAACATGATGGCTGAACTTCAGAAATGTTGTGGTACCGTGAGGGTAATTTAAAAAAAAAAATCAGGTCATCTAAGCTGCCAGTCCATACAACAAAAACATCATCCACAAATCTTCTGTAAAAAGTGAAACACTGTATATAAGTGCTATTGTTGAAAACATGAACTTGCTCTCAGTGGGCTAAAACAAGGTTGGCATAGCTATTAGCAGAAGCCGTGCCCATAGCTATGCCAACTCTTTGGAGAAAAAATTCATTGTGAAATATAAAAACATTATTTTCGAAAATCAAATCAATCAAAATACAAATCAAATTTATCTTCCCAACTGTGAAATCAGTGTTCTGACTTAAATATATCCTCACATTCTGTACACCTAGATCATTAGGAATAACATAATATCCGTCAAAGCCCCAGGGCCAGTGGAAAATATGGCCCAAACCGCAGAATCCTTTACAAACGCATTCTATGGATACCTACAGGAATGCATGGATCGTAATATCCCAAATAAAACCAAGACACACTCCTCCAAAGGCAGGAGACCTGTCTGGTGGACCCCAGCCATAAATAAGCTGTACAACAGAAGGAGGAAGCTACTACATGATAGAGCAAAATCCCTGAAAGGGAAGGCAACTCTGATCAGTACTAGCAAGAAACTAAGATCCCTCATAAAATCATCTAAGGCTAGCTTCGAAAGAAAAATTGCACAAGACGCTAAAGATAATCACAAGGCTTTCTTTAGTTATGTCAGAAACCTGGGTGGAAACTCCCAGATATGCTCTGAGTTGGTGCAAAATGACAAAAAATACACTGAACCCACAGACATTGCTAACATCCTGGCAGACAGGTTCAGTGCAAACTTCTGCCCCCCAAATGAGCAAATGACTATCCCAACAGAGTGTAGCCTCCAGGGCATCACAGATGCACAGGAGAGAGCTTCCCTCTCCAAAGCAAAAAACACAGCATCAATGGGACCGGACGGTGTCCCAGGCTGCATTTTACATGAGCTCCAAGAAGAACTGAACCCTCACTTAAAATCACTGTTCAGTCTCAGCCTTACAACACAAAGAATGGCGTACAGCAACAGTGGTCCCACTCCATAAAGGTGGTGCCACAATGGACCCCGGAAACTATCGCCCTATAAGCCTAACTAGCCTGGTCTGCAAAGCTATGGAGCGTATCATCATGGAACTCATAAACAAAGACATTGGGAACCTCCAAACACTGGATCCTACCCAATTCGGCTTTGTTAAGGGCAGATCTTGCCTCTTGAACCTGGTCAATTTCTTTGAAACAGTCACCATGGCCATAGACAAAGGGAAGGTAGTCCACACAGCCTACCTTGACCTTGCAAAAGCCTTCGACACAATACCCCACTCGGGCATCATAAATAAGCTCACCAGCTTAAATATCAACCCCTATGTCACAAGATGGGTTGCAAACTGGCTTAGGGATAGAACCCACATGGTCAAAATTGCAGGTGCCATGTCAGACTCTAAACCAGTTACAAGTGGCATCCCACAAGGCTCAGTCCTGGGACCTCTCTTGTTTGGTATATATTTCTCTGAGGTATGGGCTAACACGGGAGGACTATGGCTGACAAAGTTTGCAGATGACTGCAAACTGGGGGCCATAATTGACTCACCGGCTGACACAAGCATTCTCCAAAAAGGTCTCACAGAGATGGATAACTGGTGCCAGAGCCATGGCCTAAAGCTAAATGCCAAAAAGTGCATAGTCATCCCCTTTGGGAAAAACAAAGTGCCCACAAATTACCACATAGGTGGTAATCCATTAAGTATGGAAGTAGTAATTAGGGATTTGGGGACCCAAGTAGATTGCAATCTCTCCTTTGACAATCACATTGCCAAAGTGGTTAGAAAGACATTCTATATAGCCCACCTTATCACGAAGGGGTTCACATCTAGATCAAGAGAGGTCATTGTGCCCCTCTACTCATCACTCATCAGGCCCATAATTGAATACAATGCCCCATTTGGGATGTACCTTACCCGACACCTGCTACAACTAGAAAGACCCCAAAAGTACCTCACCAAGAGGATCAAGGGACTCAAACAGATGCCCTACGCAGTTAGGCTAAAGAAACTCCAGCTCTACTTAGTTGCTTACCGCCTACTCAGAGGCGATCTGTGCCTGACGTATAAAGCCATGTCCAACTCAGAATTAATGGACATGCTCCACCTCAAGAAATCCAAATCCATCAGAACTACATGCTCCAGTGACTTAAACCTCAGCACAGAAATAAATAGAACATGCTGGAGGGACAGATTCATATACCAGAGGCTCCCCTCACTCTGGAACAAAATCCCAATCCATGTCAGACAGAGCCCCTCAATGACCCTCTTCAAGAAGAATCTTGACGTTTGGATGGGAGATCGTAAATTTACCCCTGGGATCTCTTCTGTGTCACTGTTAGACAGAGGCATGGTAAACTAACCTTAAATGGGCTATCTTCTGTGACCTACTATACAGAAGCACAGTCAACTAATCTAAGAAGGGTGGCGAAAGCCAAACACACTCTGGCTAGGCTTATAAATGCCCTAAGGCAGATAGCCTAGTATCAACCTATGAACAGTGAACAAAGACACCACATCAATTGTCACTAAATACACATCATCTCTAGTATATTATCGATACCATTGATAGAAATCATTCAAAAAAATTTTAGAATTTTTAAGCACACTGTCAATATTGTCCCCTCTTTCCTTAAATTTTTTTCGACAAAAATCAAAAGTGGCTCTGTAACCCATCCCCTGCTGGACACAATTAGATGCATAGGTTCATAGGTAGGTACTAGGCTATCGGCCCTAGGGCCTATACAAGCCTAGCCAAAAAGGTACAATGGCTTTTGCCACCCAAGAAAATTATTTTCCTGTGCCCATGTCGAGCAGAGCCACAGAGGTGATCCCAGGGGTGAATTTCCTGTTTCCCATCCAATCATCAAGATTTTTCTTGAAGAGTGCTAATGTGGAGCTTTGTTTGATATAGATGGGTAGATTGTTCTACAGTATGGGAAGTCTCTGAGACAGGAAACTATCCCTCCAGCATGTTCTGTTTATTGTGGTGACATGGTTTAGGTCCCTAGAGCGTGTAGCTCAGATGGATTGGGATTTCTTTAAGTGGAGCATGCCCAACAGCTCTGGGTTTGACATAGCTTTGTATGTTAGGCAGAGATCACTTCTGAGTAGGCAATATGCGATGGAGTAAAGCTGGAGTTTTTTGAGACGGTCTGCATAGGGCATCTGTTTGAGGCCAGTAATCCTCTTTGTGAGGTATTTCTGCGACCTTTCCAATTGTTGTAGATGTCTTGTGAGGTACATACCAAAAGGGGTGTTGTACTCTATAATGGGACTAATGAGTGAGAAGTAGAGGGGAACAATGACCTCTTTTTTCCTGGATGAGAAACCTTTTGTGATGAGGTTTGCCATGTAGAAGGATTTCCTGACTACTGTGGTGATGTGATTATAAAAGGAGAGACTACTGTCCACTTGTGTCCCATAGTCTCTTATCACACTTTCAATGTTAAGTAGACTACCACCTATGTGGTTCTTCATGGGTACAAAGTTTTTACCAAAGGGGATGACAATGCACTTTTTGACATTGAGCTTGAGGCCATGGTTTTCCTGTATTTGGGTGGTTTATGGACATCTTGGTGGACCTTAAGAAGTACATATAAAATTGTGGTCACAGGATTTTCCACTGCAACATATTCAAACAATTCTTGTTAGATAGAGCAGTCTGTCAATAAATCATATACTAAAAATGTACTCTATGTATAACACTTGTAACAAAACCCTTGTTAATTGGCAAATACGTGACATTGTCAGACATTTCAAACATCCTGTTTAAATAAAATTCCTTCTCCATAGCAACCACTCCCCCTTCTTTAGCACACAGACATATGACAAGGTGGGGAGCTGAACGTAGTTCATACAAAGCCTTTTACTGCTCTGAAGTCAAATTATAATAAGAATGTTTGTATCCAGCTGAGAAACACTCTCAAATCTCATTCTCACACAGCCCTATAAAAGCCTCCAATTGAGGATGTATCACAGGATTAAAAGTACTGGGTTTCATAAAAATGTCAAAGTCACCATCTTTCGATTGTGAATACAGAAAGGACAGAGAGACATTTTGTGCAATCTCAAATCTACCAGTATATCAGTCAGATCAGAAGCCCTACTAGGGATAAAGTTCAAGCCTTTGTTCAAAACTGAAATCTGTGCATCAGTCAGTTCAAAGGAAGAGATGTTAAAAACTAACCCACTTGATTTTGCAGCATGTTGCGAGTTACCATTCCCAGTGTTCTCCTTGGATGGTCAAGCCATTGCACATGTCCCTTCCTTGCTCGACTCTTTAAGCATCCTCTCTTGTAGTCTCTGTCAATGGTTAAAGGGGCTGGAAGTGAAAAAGAGGCAATGACTGTATTACTTAATGAAGCAGAAGTAGATGGAGTCACAGGGGCAGACTCTCTAATGGCATTACCATTGACCAAATTCATAGGTGCTCTAGTGGAGGCTTCTTCTGTTTGTACAGTAGCAATGTTAGTGTTGCTTACATTGCCATGACCCAGACTGCCCCTGGGCCAAAAGAAAATATTTCCACTCTTGAAATCTTGCAAATCCCATTAAAGTTTCTTAATTTTAGTGGCTTGCAGACGTTTTTCATACATAGCCACTTGTTCATATAAATCATCCAAATTATTCTATAAATATTCGGTGTGAATTTATTCACAATATTAGACAGTAAAGTCTGAATCTCCTTTAATAACGATGTTTCAATAGGAAAAAAAAATAGTCAATGAATAACTGCATATAATCAATGCTCACTTGAAAGTTTAATGACTGCAGCGTTTGAGTAATTCGGGATACCTTGTGTCATAAGTAGGCATTTGTAAGACACATAGGCCCCATGGAATTGCCCTATGGTGAATAGCTGCTTTCAAATGAAGCCTCTGCCATTGCAAATGTTTATATTTAAAAAGCTTGCCTTCCAGCTGTTTGTACTGCATGTTAAATGCAGCCTGAGAGGCATTATCAACAGCTGAATCTTTACCTGGACCATCCTCAGTAATTGTATTCAACAGTGGGTTGGAATCAATCAATAAAATCCTTTTCAACCAATCTGTACCTGCTTTAAGGAAAGGCTGGCTGAATATGAGACTATACAAGAAGAAATGTTTAAAAAAATAATACAATTAGAGGATAGAGCACATAGGGAAAACCTGAGATTTTCTACTGCACCAGAGAAACTGGAAGGAACAGACTGTATTCACTTTATGAAAGTACAAATAATTACTGCGCTGGTATTCCACAAAAGGAATTGTTAATTGAAAGGGCACATTGTGTGTATGCTACAAACTTGGCTATGAGAAAGCAACCTAGACCTTTAATACTAAAAATACAATCCTACCAGCAGAAGGAGTTGATTCTGACAAAAATGTGGCAGAAGGACAAAGTGCTATAAGTGGGAGAAAGCAGAGTGTTTGTGGAGAATGACTACTCATTGCACACCAGGCAGACAAGGAATAAATGTATTCCATTATACAGGGAATGCTGAGAAACAGGTATGAGATTCAAACTGCTGTACCCAGCTATCCTCAAAATATTTTTCTCTGGAGGAACAAAAACATTTTTGATGAAGTACATACTAAGGAAAAATACAAAAGTTTGTCCAACAAAAAGTGTGCCATGAAACAGAAGACTCTGCTTCTTGTTCTTCTTCTAATAAAGACCACAAAGAGACTGTGCCAGTGAAACATTTCCCAGTGTTTCAACAGAAAATGACTAAGATAGGGAAAAAAGCAAAGAAGTTGACTAGAAGAATCGAGAGTGCACTGGAGATGAAGAAGAGATAGGGTTTGGGAGATGGAGATGAACAGGAATAGAACAAAATTACTGTAAAATTGTTAGCACCATTTTACTTTATGTACTATTTATATATTACTTGTAATCATCTTGTGGAGTTTTTCTCCTCAGGTCTTCATTGAAAATGGGCATCTGCCCAGTCGGACTAATCCAGTCAACAAATGTCAAATAAATACATACATACATAAAAGAATCTGAAAATAGTTGGCTTTCTTGGACTTCATTAAACTTGTAGGGGGCTCTAAATGTCATGTCATTAAAGTTTGGAGACTAAAATCAGTAACCTGGAAAATGACAAATGTGGAATTACGAAATATTGGACTTGTTTGGACACTGTTAAACTTGTATGAGACTCTAAAACATATGCCTTACTTCATGTCATTAACGTTCAGAAAAATACTCAAGAGGAGGGAGAGAGTTAACTAAGTAAAACAAATTTTTTTCTTAACAGTATTACAGAAATGATGCATGATTTCCTCGGGTTCATATTACGTTATCGAAAGATAACATAATCGAATGGCCGAAACATCGAAACAGCCATATTTCAAAAGTTTTAGCCCCCCCACCCCCACCCCCACTAAATATATATTCCAACTCAGAGACCGCACTATAGTGAGGAAAGGGCAAATATCCCAATCTTCACTGTACTGCGATCCCACAATTCAAACTTCTAAATGTGGCTGTTTCGATGTTTTGGCCATTCAATTATGTTATCTTTCGATAACGTAATAGGAACCCAATTTTCTCTGCATGCTATAAAGTTTTTTCAGTTAATTTTAAGTGTAATGTGGATACTAATGTAAATAGGTGCTTCTGTTTATTCTTTTGATTTCTTTCTCCCTTCTTCTCTCTTTCCCCTTGTTTAGTTTTAAGAAATGTAGGCACTGCAATGTAAAACAAACAAAAACAGGGATCTGGTTAAAAGAGCATAAAAGAAAAATTAGTGTGCTTTTTCTCATTTTTGCATAGGGGAATGACTGTGTTAAGGCCTTTAGCTTTATACAGTAACAGAAAGCAAGTAAATGAAAAAGAATATTGAATATTATAATGTCTTTTTCTAGTAAACAGTCCTGTACCAGGTTCTCATGTCACTAGCATTCAAGTGTTTTCCCAGCTGGGAGAGCTATAAAGAGAAGACAAAACCAAACAGCACTTAATAGAATCACAGGGTCTACCATGCGTCTTAGCATGGATACGTTTTCTTTCTGTTTAGCTGGAGTCTGTGTGTGTGGCCAGCAGTTTGGAACTTATGTTCCTATTAAGGGGATAAAACTTTAATATCTGAAGATGCACACAGTTTTGTGTGTTATTATTAAGTTAGTAGGTTTTAGGGAGGTATTGGGGTGTGTATTTTTATACGAGGGTTTTTAATAAACCAAAAAAGTTCTGCAAGATGTGACATAGGCTCAAATGGAGATGACAAAAACAGTTATATAAAGGATTAATCTGCCAAACAGTGCATGCATGTAACACAAAAGCTGGAACTAGACACTTAAAAAAAGTTGTTATACTTAAAGGGTGGGAATAATAATCCCTCAAGAATATGATTCTTTCTTATAATGTCTTTAAACGTTAATGGTCTCACAGATAAATCCAAAAAAGAAAGAGTAGTGAACTATATTAAAAATGTAGAGTGCAAATAGCTATGCTACAGGAGACACACTTGGAAAGAAGTGAACATGTGAATTTGATAAAGAAAGGTTCTCAGGGTGGTTAATTAGCAAAATACCTGGGGTAAAGGAAGAGAGGAGTAGTTATATTCATTGGAAGAGGAGCTCCAATAGTAATAGAAAAGGAACAAATAGACAATAATTGTGTATTTGTAGTAGTAAGGGGCTACTGGCAAGGTAGGAGGATTACACTGGCATGCATTTGTATTCCACCAAAAACTGCTATAATAGAGCTAAAGAAAATTCTGGGAGAAGTAATCAGCTTTCAGCAAGGAATATTACTTGTAGGTGGGGACTGAAATTTGATTTGCAACACTGATGATTGTATCTGGGGGAGCCAGAAAGGGAAATATAACAAAGGAGGGTACATTTTTAAAGAGATTTATGAAAATATTTGGCATGCAAAATGTGAATTCAGAGTGAATTTACATATTATTCCCCAAAACACAAAAACTGGGCTAGGCTCGACAGAATTTACATTTCACAGAAACATGTGCATGTAATTGAAGGCCTTGATACACACTAAATAACTATTTCAGATCATGCACCAGTGATAACTAAAATAAAAAAAACACAGGGTAATCAAATAAAAATGAGTCACTGGCACTTTCCCACCTAACTGTTGAAAAGAGAGGAATTTAAGGAATGGGTAGTGGAAATTATTCAGGAGTCATTACAGAAGACATAAACTTCTTCTGAAAATATAGCTAGGGAGTGGGATAAAATTAAAATGGAATTTAAAAATATGGTGAAAATAAAAGAAAAGGAGATATGGTTAAGAAGCAACAAGAATTAAAGTATTGCAAAATAAGGGGAATCTCAGAGAACAAGAAGAGGAGCAACTACAGAATGCTAAACAGAAAATAAGGTAAAACCTTGATAATATGCATGAGTTTAGAAAGATTGCTAGCACAAGTCACAGAAACAGACAGCAGAAAGTAGAAAGGGTTGTCACCAAACTTAGGTAAACTATTACAAGGAAGATAACTAGGGATCCTGTAGAAGTATTAGAAATAATTCAGAAATTCTATGAAAGTCTGTATAAAGCAGATAAATATAGAAATCAAGAAAAAGTACAAATGGAAATGTTTATGAAAGAATTAAATATGTAAAGACTAAGAGGGAGAGGAGGCTCAATTATTAACAGTTAGGATAGGAGAAGATGAAATAAAAATGGTGATGTATAACCAATCTATAGGGAAGTTCACAGCATTAGATGGTATTCCTGTGGAAGTTTGGAAGCTAGGAAGGAAAAAACTGATGAAGATCTGGAAGGTTTTGTTTAACAGTATTTTAAGAGGAGGAGAAGTACCAACATCCTGCAAGAAAGTGGTAGTAGCTGTACTACCCAAACAGGTTAAAGATCCAGTTTCATACAGGCCCATTTCAATACTAAATCATGATTATAAAGTGTTTATGTCTATAATGGCTAAAATGGCAAAAGTGATGCCAAAATGGAGATATGGATCAATGTGGTTTTGTTGAGGGGAGCCAAACATTTGACAACATAAACAGAACAGTGATGATCCAGAGGGAAGCAGAATATAAGAAAATATCACTGTTGCTAGTGGGTCTTGATGCAGAGAAAGCATCCTACAGAGTAAACTGGGATTTTATGAGCAGAGCAATAGAAACATTTGCATTCCCTGATAAATTTATAAGGTTGATTAGGAGGATATATGAAGGATCAGAAGTAAAAATTAAACTGAGTGGGGTCCTCTCTGATAATCTGTGCTTGAGCAGAGGAACCAGGCAGGGGTGTCCTCTCTCCCCTTTATTTGCATTATACTTAGAACCACTGGCATAGAAAATAAGCGACTCAGAAATTCAAGGATATACTTGGTATGGTAGTCAGGAAAAGCTGGCTGTATTTGTAGATAACATTATTTTCTACCTGACAAAACCAGAAAGGGACATTACAGTGCTGTGGAACATACTGAGACAGTTTCAAACCTTTTCAGGATACAAAATTAATGAAGCAAAAACAAAACAATAGCGGTAAATTATGCACCACATATGAACTGGTTCAGCAACATCCGTATTTATGGGGACATGATAAAACGAAGTATTTAGCAGTATGGATTAAAAATAATACTGGTGTGGCAGCTAAGGATATCTGAGAAGAGACTAAACAAAAACAAAAACTGAGAAAATGGAAGTTCTGTTATATGGATATTGATAGTAAGATACAAGCAGTTAAAATGTTTTTATTCCCTTTAGTCTTATACACTGATCAGGCATATTTTTATCAACCAGAGGAGAATTTGTGTGTAAAAATAAATAAAGAGCTGAAGTTTTTTTATCTGGGAGGGGAAGACAGCAAGAGTCATGTGGGATAATCTTATTCTTCCAAAAGAATAGGGCAGATTAGGATTATCCAAGTTGAAGGGTATTTCAGAGCAACACAGTTAAGGCCTCTATACATAGCCTAAACAGAAAACCATAATTCAAAGTGTAAAGAGAAGATGATGAAATGGGGGGGGCTCAAGTAACAGGGAGAGACTGGGATTTTGGATGCTGACTTTTAAGGAGAACAACAATAACATGCAGAACAGTATATTCATAACGTACCAGGTCTTCTAAGAACTAAGCCAACATGGGAAGTGAGAAAGGAGATTCTGCCAATAGGTATGACTTTAATTAGGGATACAGACAATAGGCAAGAGAAAGCTGGAATTTATTGGAGAAAAATGGCAAAGGAACCAAGGTATTGGGAGCAAAAAAAATAGAGGTAAAGATGATAGAATGGGAAGATGCCAATAATTTATTTGGACTGCAGGTTAGAGATTCCCTTCCCTATCAAGGATTGATATCAGAGTATAGACAAAGAGAAAGAAATATGGGGATCCTAAACAAAAGACCAGCACTGGTAGAGTTTTTAGTAGAATCTAGACAAGAAGCTGCCATTAAAAAAGGAATAATTAGTACAGCATATAAAATTTTGAAACAAGAATCAATCAGAGGAAGTTAGAAAGGATTGGGAAGAGAGACTGGATAAGCAATTCACAAAGAAACAATGGGAGGATATATGTATGTCTCCCAAATATGCAAGAAAATCTAAAAGATTTAGGATTTTTGCTTTGAAATGTTTACATAGATATTTTTATACCCCAAGTAGACTCCTGAGAATTTTTCCTCAGGTAGATAGCAATTGTTGGAGGTGTGACAGGAAAGAGAGAGGTAACTGGGAACATATCTTCTGGGAGTGCAGTGAGTTGGTGGACTTTAAGGATTCCCTGCGGGATGCATTGTCTGAGATGCTGGGTGGGCAGATTGGTGTGATGAGGGAGAAGATTTTTCTGAGCTCTGATACAGAATCAGAATTGTCTAGACATGGTAAGGCCTTGCTGTCTCTAATTATGGTGGTTGCCGAAGGAGGAATTACTAAAAAATGTAAGTCAAAGTCTAAACCAACTATATTAGAAGTAGTGAGTGTAGTAACAGAGATAAAACAACTGGAAATTAGATATTTAGAAAAAGGTAGGAGCAAACTACATAGGAAAAAATGGAAATTGTGGGAACAATACATATAGGGGAGGAATGAGGTTTAAAAGAAAGCAGAACTTAAATGAGCTATGTAATGTTTGACTAACAATGACTGGATATGTTAAAAGTAATGTATAATGTTTGTAGCTGGGTGTGTGTCAGTATGGTTTGTGATGTAAAATACTTGCAACTAGGATTGTGCCGGTGTGGTTTGTTATTGTTTATATCAATGTACAATTGCTTTTGTCATAAGTGATGGTTTAATAAAGATATTTCTTGTTTAAAACAAAGGGGCAGGAATTGAATAATTTATGTAATGCTGCTTAAGTTATATGATATATAGCAATATATGAGAAGCATAATGCTTAATTTTAACTTGTTAATACAGTTTGATTACTTTTTTATATAAATGTAAATGTGCCTATGTCACAAGTGATAACTGAATAAAGTTGCTTAAAAAATAGGCCATAGGGGGTGGAAATATATTGGAGAAAATGGGCAAAAGGAACCAAGTTCTGTAAGCAAATAACTATAGAGGGAAAGGTAAGAGAATGGGAAGATGCCAAAAACTTATTTGGAATGCAGGCTAAAGAGTGTCTTCCATAGCAAGGATGGATATCAGAGTATAGGCAAAGAGAAAGAAATAGGGGAGTCCTAAATTAAAGATCAGCACTGGTACAGTTTTTAGTAGAATCTAGAACAGAATGTGCCAGTAAGAAAGGAATAACTATTACAGCATATACAATATTGCATAACTATAAGAATCAATCAGAGGATGTTAGGAAGGACCTGAAAGTGAGATTAGATAAGCAGTTCATGAAGAAACAATGGGTGGGATATATGTATGTCTCCCAAATATGCAACAAAATCGTTTATTTTATACCCCAAGCAAACTTCAAAGAAATTTTCCTCGGGTAGACAGCAAATATTGGAGGTGCGATGGGACAGAAAGAGCTAACTGGGAACATATTTTCTGGGAGTGTAATGAGTTGGTAGACTTTAAAGATTCCCTGCAGACTGCTCTGTCGGAGATGCTGGGTGAGCAAGTTGGAATGACTAGGGAAATTATTTTTTTGAGCTATGATACAAACACAGAATTGCCTAGACATAGTAAGGCCTCGCTGAGTCTAATTATGATGGCTGCCAAAAAAACAATTACTAGAAAATGAAAATCAAAGTCTAAACCAACTTTACTAGAAGTAGTGAAGGTAGTAACAGAGTTAAAACAACTGGAACTGGGATCTTTAGAAAAGGGTAGGAGCAAATCACTTAGGAAAAATAAGAACTGTGGGATCAATACATGCAGAGGAGGAATGAGAATTAAAGCAGGGCAGGATTTGAATGAGCTATGCAATAGCTGACTAACAATAACTGGATCTGAGATTGTGTCGCTATGGTTTATTGTCATTTATATAAATGTAACATGGTCTATATCATACATGATAATTTAATAAAGATGTTTCTTGTTTAAAAAAAAAAAAAAGATGTAGACCTGACTGTAATCCAGGTGACACAGGTTCAACTAGTAACCCAAGTAACTAGAGGAGCCAATGAGGGAAGGGATGTGAGTAAGTGACCAATGCAGGATGAGAGTAAGTGATCGATGCAGGCTTGCCTATACTGGAAGAGGGAGATGGTCTATGCTGTTGCAATGCCCACACCTACTAGAGAGAAAGGTGTATAGCATGTGGTGTATGGGCCTGGGGCATGAATATGGCCCTACCAAGCCATGTCTTTGTAGTAGTAGCTTGCACAGGACATGCGCAGGATTGCTCATACAGAAAGGCACAGCAGGTCCTTGTGTCTGCAGGTGCATTTCAGTCACCGAGGAGGGGTTAGGGTAAAAAAAGCACAAAAATTTAGATGGCTATTTGAAAGATGGTCTTCCAAAATTTTCTCTCCACAGAAGAACAAACTGGTCAGTTGGTTGTTGGAGGTGTGGTGGCTGGCAGGTGGTAGAAATTTAAAAAAAATTTTGACTTTTGATCATTTAAGCTATCAGAGGTGACTTCTGAAAGTATTAGACTTTGTGGATGATTGGTTAGTAGCCAGTATAAGATGTTGGGGGTTCCAGTAGTTTCTGCCTTTCTGGAAGGGTAAACATACAAGTCAGATGTTTTATAATGACAGTGATTGCTAACAGAACAATTAAAGCCATCAAAATGCCTCATTTAATAATGGAGTGATACCAGTATACAGTATTCTCAAATTCAGCATTGTCATATTCCAAGGGAGTACACAGTAATGCAATGCATACATACTTTCCCTCCCAAACATACCTCTCAACTGTCCAGATTTTCACAGAAAGTCCAGATTTTACCTCATATTTTGCTTTGTTCCTCATAAAATTTATAGTTTCCTGGCAAATCCTTGAGGACTGACATCACTAAATAATGACATATATTTGAGTTTCACACTTCATATCCTTCAGAAAGGCATGCTAATGCAAAATCTATTATTCTATCAACTTTCTAAGATTATCAAATCAATATTTAAAAATTGTCCCTGATTTTGGGCCTTTGCCCCTCCATTACATTTGTCTTTGTCCAGATTTCTTGTGCTTAAAGTTGAGAGGTATGCTCCCAAACCAAATTAAACAAACAGAAAAACTTCCTTCAGAAACTTCCTATATTACTACAGTTACAATGCTCATTTTCAGTTTTCCAGCAAGCACAATGTCCATATGAACACCTTTAGCATTGTGTTTAGTGTTTAAGGCAGCATTTTGTATAAAAAAATATAAGAGCTATTCACTAGATAAAAGTATCTGCTAACTATTAAAGCACTCGGCGATATAATACTTAAAACTGGAAGGCACTGACTTACTTGTTTAATACATACTGTACATTTTCCTTTTATTACTCTACGAGCATATTTCTTTCTGTACAGAAAATTTCAGTGATTTCTAACAGGAGAAAATATTTCAGTAGGCACCTCAGGTGAATTACTATTTGTGGCCACCTTTCAAGTCATACCATGGAGGAGACAGGATCTCCAGTTAGCAATGCAGTGATTTTTTTTTTTTTTTTTACATTTTCTAGTCCACCTTTAATTTAACAAGAATAGTGATCCTACTTTTTCTACATGTGCAAATTTGCACGACAGGGTTGCTGCTTTTCCAATCCTCTTTCTAACGCTCTTTCTACAATCTGTTACTGGAATTCGCCCTACTGTTTCCACACTTATTCTGTGAGCACCTGACCTTGATAACGCACATAGTTCTCAACCAATCAGGGACGAATCTCAACAGAATCCAGTACAAATCCAGAAATAATCAGGGGCAATCAGGGACACTTGTAAATTACTAATACTATTAAGTAGGGAGAGTGACATAAAAAGAGAATATGAATTAATATTAATTTTCCGAATTAAAAGCAGTCTATAATTTTAATTATTGTCATTTATTAAGTGTAATTCACTACTTTCTTTCCAAAAGTCTACAGTTTTAGAAGGGATTAAGGGGGACAGAACTAAAATTTGAGTCAAAATCAGGGTCAATTGAGAAGCACGGTAACACATAAGTTCATAATAAAATAGGTACTTTTAGATGTGGTAGATGCCCCCAGTGTCCATTTATAGCGGGGGAAAAACAGTAACACTACCTAGTTTGAATATTACATTGAAGTCTAAGAAATATAGCAGTTGTTATACCAAGGGGTTGGTTTATCTAGTTTATTGTAAATCTTGTTGGGGGTTCTATATTGGCAAAACGGAACGCCATCTGAGAAAAAGGATATATGAGCATATGAGAGATATAAATCGTAAGAACGAAAATAACGCTTTATATAGACATTCTTTAACATGTGATGAGGCCAAATTTAAATTTTCGGTGGTCGAGGTGGTGGACCAGTTAGATAGAGGGGATGACTGGGAAACTAAATTGGCATACAGCGAGATGATATGGCAGCTCAGACTATATGCCTGTAGCGGCAAGGGCCTGAATGACCATATATCCATTGTGCCAGCCCTTAAATTATTATCCAATGACCCTAAAAAACATATATAAATAACATACTAAATTTGTATTAATATATTACATATTCAATTAATTATTTATGCATAATAGTTCAGCTGTACAACTATTCATAGTTATTTATTTACTTATATATTTATATATTATCCCCAGGATTCACGAAGCCTCCGTGTAAGAGTTATAACTCTTACACGGAGGCTGCAGTTAAACTGAGTGATGTCAGCATGCTCTGCATATTCATGAGAGCATGCTGAATCACACCTAAGTCGAACACGGCCATGTAAGACAGTAGGGGGCGTGTCCGTAGGCTGAGCCCTGCAAGCGGACACGCCCCCAGAAGTCTAAAAGTGCCCAAAGTACACACCCACAACAGAGTCCACGGAAATGTGAATAAACACAACACAACACATGCCCCTACAGACTATTAAACATAAAAGAAATATAAATGTACATGTAATTTTTTTTTTAAATTGTAAAGATGTTTAACCGTGAGTGCGCTCGTTTGCGCGGGCGTGCCCGTAGCGCAGCTACAGTTAGCAGTCAGTGGGAAAGCAGAAAAGAACTACATATGCAAAATAAGCCAGGAAGCAATAGTGAAGCGGTAGAGATGCCGGCTGCAGAGCAGGCATTCATGGTTCGAGCCCCCACAACACAAATTTTTTTTTTCTCAAAATAAGCATGAAAGAAGTCTCTGACACATATATGTACACATAAAACCAGAATATATGTAAAATGCAATGTAATAGCCTATTTATATTGAATAAATGTGAGCTAAGAAATGAATATAAACTGCCAGATATGCCCATAGCTGAGCTACAGTTCAACAGAGTGAAATTATGTGCCCGTAGATAAGCATAGGTTTAACTGGTGCAAAATGAGTGCCTGTAGCCGAGCAGTGGTTTACCACGCTAATTATATGTGCCCCTAATTGCGCTAAGCGGCATATGCGTGCCAATAGCCAAATAAGTGTTAAACCGGCGTACCCCGTTTGCGCGGAGCTGCGCACCGCGCAAACGAGCTAACCGACGGGCAACGGTGAGCAAGCCGTATCCAAAATGCCTTTACACAGACACACCCCTCAACATGTCTAGACAGTCATGAAAAGCAGTGGCCAGGTTCGAACCCAGGATACTATACACCATAGTCAAGGTACAGAACCACTAAGCCATGACAGCAGTTCATAGAAATGCAATATCAGCTCATATATAGGAATGAATACAAACTACAGCATGACAATGCAGGTTTACTGAAGTTGATACAATTCCAAACTGGCCAATCACAGATATGTGCGGGAAAAACGGACTATATAAGCCCCATAGGTGGGAATACACAGCATAAACGATTGTAGAACAGACCTGCAGTTAGAATGTCAGGTGTAGGTGAGGGTAGTCGCTTCCGAGCACAGAGGTGGGGTGTTGAGGAGTCCAGGTACATGGCCTGGCTCCTAGTCCACAACCATGAGGCCCAACTCATGCAGGGCCAGGTCCTTTGGGGAGCGTACAAGGCTGAGGCGTGGGACCAGTTGGCTCATGAACTCACCAGTGCCACAGGAATTCCTAGGACAGGTGAGCAGGTCCGTCACCACCATGCGGACCTGAAGAGACGTAAGCAGGACCAACTGAACCATTGGATCCAGGAGGCCCGGCAATCACCCAATGCCCCACCACTGAGTAAGTATAAATTAATTATGTTTGTAGAAAGTTAAACTACCTGAAATCATGGAGATGTGTATTCCAATATTACTTCATTTATATTACAGCTGCAGGTGTCCGTTCTGCGAACCGCAGAGCCTATGCTGATAGGCTGGTGCGGTTGCGCCACCAGGCAGGTCAGTAATCCACTACTAGTAACTGTAAAGATATATAAATGTATGACAGTTAGCATAAGAGTGCAGTGTAGCCATGAAGGAATTAAATCTGCAACTCACAGAGTGTGAAAGTGTATGCAAGTATTGCCTGATTACAACAGTTCCCAGCCTGTAAGTTGAAACTAATCATGAGACTGTCCAACACATATTTTGAAATAAAACTGCCCTGCCTGTAAGAAAATAGTACACAAACTGCAGCAGCAGGTCAAGTATAGCTGCAGAAGAGGATGAATTCACCTGTGTGAGATATATTCTTGTGGAAATACTGAAACATGACAGAAGTGAGAGTGCTGGAAAGAACTGTAATAATTTCTGTTAAAACATGTCAATAAAGCCTAGAAGTACCAGTCTGAATAGTAACATGAAAGCAAGTGAGAGAGTGTGAGAAAGTGTCAGGAATACAGCACTACAGTAGTAATAACCCCTGAATAAACTATACTGCAGTCAGGACATAATTAAATGCATGTGAGACCCAAAACCAAACAGAAACATCTGTTCAAAGTGTTGCTGCATGTGGAATGTGTACACCAAAATCTGGATATGCTGCTCCCAGTCTGAAATATGCAGATAGGATGACTGTCTGATATACCAAACATCCACACCTGTCTACAGTTATAGAAAGAACAGTTAACAGGAGATGTATCTGCACAAACTTCGATATGAATCGTGTATGAACAGCAATAAAATGTAGAGTTATGTTGCAGTAACAGTCCCATCTGCAAGGTTAAGTAGTTAACATATAGGACACTGTAGTCAGAACAGTAGTGTGTATATAACTGTAGCTATTAGAAATGTACAGCATATGTGGTTGTATTCGAAGGTGTTAATAATATGTCTGATTTACCCCACCCTCTAACCATCTATAACCCATTCCACGGGAAAATGGTATGTGCAATCACAATTACCACCCCTGGACATCTGTCCTGTTGGGTCATATATATTTGCATGTCTGTTGATGCATCCGCCCTGTTCATACATCCACACCTGATGGCCTGTTGCCATCAATCAACCCTGCATGTTGTTGGACTGTGTATTACTGTTCAAATTATGCATGTGCTATGCACGCTGTTCAATGGTGTGAATAACTGGGTGTGTGGTTAATGGGAATACTAATGCATGCTGTTAAAACTAACTGTGAATAGTATTTATTTGTCACTAACCCAAACTGTCATGACATAATGCAAAACATAGAACGACAGGGAAGGCGGGTTCCGGCGGACCCACCTCTCCCACCTCAGCTGGCGAGTGCACCTGGCACTAGTGCCGAGTCCGGACCCTCCTCCGGTGGCCCTGTGCCACCTGCGGGTGGAAGCGCTGCAGGGGACGGGGCTCGCCCCCCCTCTGCAAGTGTGGCCGGAGGAGATCCACCACTCACCCTCCATAGCGTCCGGACTGTGGTGCGTAGGGAGATTCGGGACTCTGTCCTCGAGCCCCTATGCCAGCTCGAGGCACGGGTGGCACAACTAACAGGCTTGCCCGTTGCCCCGCCTACACAGCCCCCAGCACAGCCCCATCCTGGGCAGTGAAGGAACAGTGGCAACTGCCTATGGGTGGGGATATCAGTTCCACTGTTGCCATCTGTGGGCTCATGGGCTCTGGACATCCCAACCTCCGTCCCCGTCAATTGTGTAACCCCCCCACACGTGTCATACACCGCCCCTGTATGCGTCTTGTTTGTCTTGTCTGTTAACCTACCCAACCTACCTCCCCAGCTGTACCGACTACCTTCACCTGACATACCACTCTCACCTGAAAAAAAAAAAAAAAGGGCACTCTGTACCCACAAAAAAATTACGCCCCATACATAGCTGCCCATTCTGCACACGTCTACTGGACATGGAACCCATCAATTCCAATTGGCTGTACAACAGGTATTATTGTTGTCCTGACACCTCTCTCAGGGGTGGAAGGTTTCAAATGTCACACCAAATTACATACATATGCACAGCTGTTGCTGCTGAAGAAATGGGCAGCTATGGGCCTTACCTACATCCCTCCTGCACATCCCAAGCTTGTTTACCTACTGTCTTACCCTCTTTGTGACCCCTTTTTCACCACTTTCCTGTCTCCCCGTTTTCTTTTCTTTCAAAGAAAATAGCGCGGGTGTGCGCAAGAGTAAGCACATTTAAGTGGTTGTAAGCGGGTGTGCGCTTGTGAGCTAACCGCCAGTGCGCATGCGTGAGCTCCGCGCAAACCAATGCTAACCCGGTTAAAACTGCTTAAAAGTGCCTTAGTCACTTTGATTGACAGGTCCTGTACTCAGTTCAAAAGAAAAATAAAATCCCACTGTGAGTCCCGAACCCAGGACCTTGGCAACTATAGTCTGCATGTCTTACCACTAAGCCATGACTCTTACATAGAAACACTGTGATAAAGTAAATATATCATTTAACAGTAGGAATGAATGTAAAGGGAATATAGATGTGTAGTACACAAAGCATGACATTTAGAATCACAAACAAAACTGGTGGATTTCCATAATAGTAGTGTGTGAACAGAAACAGCCATGCTAGTTGGAAGCTAGTAGGTAATAATGTCACCATAGCACCTTGCAAGACACACACATACGCACAGCAGGATAAGCACTGCCCATACCCCACAACCTCTTACAGGAACACATCCGGACCAAGTAATAAAATATGTGGAGCAAAGGCCCAAAACCAGGGACACATTACAAATGAAGTTACAACAAATGCAGACAGTTCAGAAAGTAACAGGGTCTACACCTTGTGGGATGTTTGGAAGGGTATGTAGTCTGGAACTTGAATGTTTGTCACCTTATTCTGACTAGAGCACAGACTGACCTGCCAGATAAAGGTGTGCATGAGATAATGACCAAATTATGAGGCAGACATGTGGACAGCCTGCAAATATCTGTACACATGACGGGTCCAACACCACCATATTTGAATAGTTAAGAACCTAGACATAGCAACAGTGAATGTCTTACAGGGATGCCCCACAGACCCCATGTGAAATGTACAAACAGTAGGCAGAAAGGTGTAACACATGCAATGGTAACTATGGAGTCCGGAAAGTATTCACCACTCGCATGGCAGAAAAAGTGTAGTAATACCTATGCTCATGCTAACCCACAGTCACAACTGCAGCATACCAGACATATTAATGGGTGCACCCCACTGATATGTACCATTCCATGAGGCACATCACTGGTGAACCTGAAAGCCTCTGGGGCCTGCTCAGCAGCATACCCACATATGCTAATAGATGTCAAGGCCCACACCGTGGCCAGACCACACTGCATGCTGTAACACCCTAGCAGATATAGCAAGCATTCCAGGGTGTGAATGTACATGGGAAATAGGAAAGTTACAGCAGCACACAACAGTCAAGACACCTAGCAGGCACACCAGTACTGACAGTAAAGGGCAACTATTGAAGACGTAGCAACAGAGTGCAAGCAAAGGTGAAAGGAAAGCACACACACACATGCACACATCAACAATAGTAGTAGTTGTTAGTGTACATACACAGTCAGTACAGGAAACTGGAGAAATGAATGGAGGAATGTTAACCCAAAACCCACCGAGTAAAATTAGAGATACCAACCTTTACACTCACAGAATGTTGTCCACAGCATAACAGCATGGTCCCTGCCATTAACATCTGAAAGGGCTACGCCTATTTCACACACCCTTTTATAGCACAGTTCTGACATCACAGTGAGAACTGCAATCAGTACACAACAGGCTGCATGCAATTAGCAAATGCTGGCTAACAATTGGTGCAGAGGCCATCACATGGGCATATGCAGATGCCTACAAAAGTATGCTGTATTCCATGTCCACGCATGCAATAATTACATTGCACCCGGAGAGAGAAAGAGAGACAGAGAGAGAGAGAGAGAGAGAGAGAGAGAGAGAGAGGGAGAACCACACCCAGAACTAGACTGCAACTAAGCAGACAGACAGGAATCCCCAGCAACAGCTACCTGGAAGCTGCAACTGTGAATTGGAGCAGCAGGACAGAGAGCCAGACAGTAGCAGACACAGCTGTGACAAACACAGGTACTGTAAAGTAATACTATCAAGGTGTACATACTGTGAACCCTCCATATGTGTTATTGGGCTGTATCCATATGTATATGAAGATGTGTAATGGGCAGGGGATATACAGCACCTATCAGTGAAGGCTGTACATACAGTTGTATGTGTGAGCATCTATGTGCACATATATATGTCGTTTGATTGTAGGTTGTACTGCCATGTACTAATTAGATTACACAGCTATGTATGTTTAGCAGTATGTTAGTGTGTGTATACAGTAAGGTAGACATATATGCTGACATACCTGTCCAACATATGGCTATGTAGTTATGTCAACATATGTATGTGTATATATCTTATATGTATATATATACATATGATATGCATATATGTATACATACATAGAGAGAGAGAGATGGATTGTAGCGACATATCTATGTAATGCACACATGCAGAGATAGATATATGTAGATACATATACATAGACAGACTGATCTGACCACCTACAGGTATGATTGTATATGCTGACCTGCAACACAGCCTGCCCCCCCCTGTCGCCCACACCCCCTCTGTGCCCCCCCACATCTACAGCAGAATATGTACATCAATATATATATATATGTGCAAATGTATACAGACATATGTACATATATATATAAATAGACATATAGACATATCTTAATACATATATATATGTATAGAGAGAGAGTGAGAGAGATGTATACAGAGCTGGAGTGAGGCACATGTGTACAGATGTATTGCAACAGGTGCCTGGTGACAAAGGCACGGAGTGAACACCAGTGTCACATCCGGAGTATCATACCACAGTCCAGATCACCTACACAGGTAACCACCATATAAATGAGTGTCTGCCCACCACTGCATGTGTCAGGGGTGGTCAGGGTCAGACATGTGTACAATAGTGGCCCCAATGATAGTCACAGCGGCAGACTATCCCTGGAATAGCTGCACATGGTATGTGTCCGCACATGGTCAGTCAGGCATGGACATGTATGTCGGTGTACCCCCCACAGCACGTAATGGATGCCATGGTATGGACCTCACACGACAGCAACAGATATGGAGAAGGACACAGTGACATGTACAACACGGTGACAATGCACCCAAACACAGTACCATTGCACAGTGACTGTCAACACCACAGAGTACACATATGCCGCCCACGTACAGGTTACCACCCCAGATGCACATATGGAGGTCACACCCATGACAGATGTCCAACAGGCATTGTACCACCGCCCACCATCCACAACCTACCTGTCTGCTGTGTGTCGTCTGTGCCACTGCAATTTAGTGCACATGTGTAGGTACGGGTTCAGACTCACAGACAGGACACACCCTGCAACAAACCACACAGTGTTAAGATGCGAGACTCCCCATGTGTACATGTCACACATACCCCTGCTGCATGTCACTCAGATAGGTAATATGCCATATGTGTCACCCTGTGTAACTGTGTGATGGCAGCAGGTACCATCACACCACATGTGTCACAATGGTCAGGTTAGCAGAACAGTACGCTGCTGTAGACACGGGGGCATTAGCATATTGTATAGTATTGTATTACAATGTCATGTATTGTGTTGTATTGTATTGGTATGGTGAGGTGTCTCCTGCATGGAGTGGAACCACTGGTGCTGTGCGCCAGTGTACAGGTACATACCCTGTAGTCAAGGTAGTGTAACATAGCACCTCTATATGTGTGTTTAGCGCCTGTCAGAGGTTATGTAGCATGCAACTGGGGATACCAGCAGGTCCCGTCCATGTCGTGTATTCTGCTGACCTGTGGGTGTCTCTCACCTGGATAATTGTGATGACCTTGAAGTTAGGGTCAGCAGGGATAACCATGCCTTAATACAGGGGGAGGGCGGGGTGACACCTGCACTGACCCTGTCCGCCACAATGTCGTCTAGCTGTGGTGTAGGTGAAATATGTGTAGTGTACTACCCATGGGCATAGAGGATGGCTCCTGACCAGGTCGCTGAATAGGTCAGGTAGGCCTCCTGGTCATCTGCAGTATCACGCTTGACGTCCCACTCAACATTGCCCATGTAGTCAGTGTGATGGGAAATAGATCCTTACCAGTGCTGCTCAGACATACCCTCCCTTCAGAGACTGATGCTCTGTCTTGCAGTAGCTTACATCAACTGTAATACAATCAGTATATGGCTGGGGTTCGCCGGACAGGATGCTGTCCCTTTGTGGACAGTGTCCTGGACATATATGGGAATGCATGAGCCATGCGGTCTTGGAGATGTCTGTAGAAAGCAATTGTGTAGGGTCAGCATTGTGGGTTGTCTCTGACACTGGCCCAGTGGGCTGTAAGGATACCATATCACTGTTACAAAGTGTAACATCTGTATCTGTAATGTTGTGCACTGTAGCCATCTGTGCTGGTGGTGGAGGTGGGATATGTATATCCAGGGCAAGCAGGGTGTGGTCAGCCCACAGTAGTCGCCGATGTACGCCATACAGTACCTAGACACAAACCCAGAGTGAGGAGGTGCACCTCACCTGAATTGGTGTTCTGACTGCTGGTGTTCAGTAGTATGTCGTACATAGCCTGGCAGGTACTGTACAACAGTTGCTGGCCGAGCACTGATACCTGGCCATCTACATGTGTATCCACCAATAGACAGACAGATGCTACATATGTGTGATATGTGGTATCATGACAGTCAAGTAGCATGTGTAGTATGTGTGCCAAGGTCTGCCAACATAGATTGCTGATACCATGTTATCTTTTTTCCCAGGTACATGGCCCACCCAAGACATCCAACCTACTCCGTGGCTGAGGATGAGGAGATACACCAGAGCCTGGTGCGGGACTATGCAACACTCTTTTCCCGCACCAGCCAGAATCAGCAGGTGAGAGCTGCACTGTGGCAGGACCTTGTCCGTCGGGTAAATGATATAGGCATGCATAATAGGACATATGAGTAGGTACGACATCACTGCAGTGATTTGATTAGACATGTCCGTCAGCGTGCGTCAGATATCCACAGGCAACAGGTCGCCACAGGTGGTGGGGTGGCTACACATCCCCCACTCACCAGACTGGAGGGACTGCTCCTGAGTGTAGTGGCTCCAGTCCACCTGCAACAACAACAGCAGCAGACATGCGTCATGATGAAGGCTGGAGCCGCACAGCAGCAGGACACTGAACGTGCAGGTAATATGTCACATGTGTAGTTGACTGTTGTGTACACTGGTAGTTAATGCATGTGTGGTGTGTCCTTTGTTTGTAGCTGCCACCATAGTATATAATGTGCAAGTGTGATATCCGCAATATTAGCTGCAGACCTTTGAAAGGCGACTGTCGTACTCCTGACCTGTATCATACTCAGTAACATTGGCACAGTTGTGCCCACTAACATTAGTTTCCTCCTGTCTGCAGGACCCTCCGGTATCACTGCATTGCAGCCTATCCATGCTGGTGAGTGTCTATTTACATTACCTGTAAAGATGTTGGTAGTAATAGTACCTTTTGGCACACTTAGTGGTGCCCCTTGCATGCATGTAGGTGTGTCTGTGTGTCAATATCACGCATACTGAGTACTGTTCAATTGTGTGAAACTGTGTGCACGTGTGCATGTGTGCAAGTGTGCAAGTGTGCATGTGTGCAAGTGTGCACCTGTGCATGTGTGCATGTGTGCATGTGTGCATGGGTGCATGTGTGCACCTGTGCATGTGTGCACCTGTGCATGTGTGCACCCGTGCATGTGTGCATGTGTGCACCTGTGCATGTGTGCATGTGTGCATGTGTGCATGTGTGCACCTGTGCATGTGTGCACCTGTGCATGTGTGCACCTGTGCAGGTGTGCACGTGTGCATCGCTGGTAGTGTGTAGACATTGTAAACTGTGTTTCCTGTTTCCTTCCCACAGGTTCTGTTGCTGCTCTGGTGTTATCTAGCAGGGAACCTGAGTCAGGTGCAGTGGGTACTGCTACTGATGACATTGGTGTAATGGCACAGGACGGTATGCCAGGGTCCGCCATTGGTCAGCCAATTGACAGTACACAGCTGTCGACACCATCCATGCGCACAGTTATCCTGCCAATACACCCCTTGTCACCACTGTCCCTAGGTGATGGACAGCATACAGTGGGCATTGACCAGGGTAATGTGGTATCTGCGGCACATGCTTCCCCACACAGCAGCCATGGGCATGGCCCAGAGATGGTACCACACAGACAGATGTCCAGGGGTTCTCGTGGGAGCATCCATGGGCGTACTGCCCCTGGCAGACGTGCCCACAGAGGACTTACAACCTCAGCTATGTTTCGGACTGTCATGCAGGCACAGTCACGTATGGAACGGTACACCAGACAGGGTCTGAGGGAGCTGGCAGCATGTCGCACAGCCATGACCGACGGTATGCGTGACATTGCGGCCGCCATCCGTGATTTCACCGACATCGTAGACAGACGTTGTGGGGACATATTACACCAGCTCCACAACTACATGTCCATGAGCCAGGGTGATGGTGGGCGGTTGCGTCGTCGACGGGGGCGTGTGCCAGCAACAGCAGCAGCTGGCAGTCGGCGTGGATGACAACAGGGCCGCGGCCGCCCCCGTAGTGCCAGCAGCAGCCCCAGCAATGCTGGGTCTGTGCTGTCATCAGACCGCCCCAGGAGACCACGTGCACGTGGCTCTGGCCAGGCCCGACACGGCTCTGTGTCCAGTCAACGAACACCTGCTTCTGATGACAGTACCCAGTCTGGGTTGGTACCGGATACGGTCCGTAGCACCCCTGCAAGGCACAGGTACCGTGTCCGTGGCCAGAGACACTGATCTGTATGACCTGGCAGGTACAGTCTGTGGCTGTCCACAAACACCAGTATATGGCAGCCATGAGGTGGAACTGTGTGCATCCATACACACATGCAAAATAACAACACCTAGGGCTACTGCATACACGCACACACTGCATCAACACTGCCCCACCTTCTACTGCTGTCCCTCACCAACACACATACACATACATGTCAATTGGTGGTATGGGTGGCTGACCCAGGCATACCAAGTTCACACCCTGTGCATATGATGAAACTGTGCCACCTCCTGCAGTCTGTAACAACTGTGCAGGTACAGGTTAACATGTTGCTGATGCACAGGGTGACCACATAGATGTGTAGTAATAGTATCATGTTGTGAACAGTACTGTGTGCTGAATTAATTGTGGGTATATCACAGCATGCCTGATGCAGTATTTGTGTGATTGTCATGTCCTGTTGTCTACACCCATGGTAAGTACCATAGTGTATCATCTGCATATGTTGGCATACTAGTGGTAATGATGTCAACAGCAGGCTACATACATAGGTAGCACAGGGGATGGGTAATGAATGTAGTAATACACAATGATGGACATGTAAATTGCAAGTGGCATGTTGCCCACACTAGACTCTGCAATGCAGATGTGTGAGGATGTTGATATGTGTGCAGAACTACACAACTGGTACAGGACACACAGGTGCACACTAGCACTGCATGCACACATCTCATACCATGCTAGACAGCACCAACACACATAACGAACTGTCACAGGAGGGAGAGTCCCCATATATGTCAGGGATACTGTGGTGGCAGGCCAGGAGCATACATCCTACTAAGTATGGCACCACTGAGAGAAGGATCGGTGTCTGTTATTTGACATGTGTATTACTGCAGGTATGGGCACATGGGTTTCTATCCAGTTATTGTACATCCTGACAGTACATGCATGTTCCGTACACTTGTGTGCACTGAGACTGGACCCTAGACATCTGACCAGTGTATTTCCATGTACATGTGCATAGCGCCTGCATATTTGCAGTGTTACCTTATGGAACTGGTACAGCTTGTTTGTTGTACAATGGACTACATGGAGCCCTGTTCACTGTACCTTTGTTTGCATACATGTTTGCTTGCAATTACCCTGGAATACCGATCACACCTGCAATGCATAGTTATAGAGCTTCTGTGGACTCCTAGTGCCATCTGCATAGCCTACTATATGTATGGCCATGTCCCACTTGACAGGTTGCCACTGTTTGACCTGTTCACATGTATATTGACTGTGACACAGTGCATATGACCTGCCTGACGTGTCCACGTGAGCAGTCATATATGCTACTGCTAAGTAGTCACAGGCACTACACCTTCACACATCCATCTCCTGTTGAACTACCTGCTTTGCTAGGGACAGCCTGCACCTGTCACCCCTGGCCTAACAGATATTGGCAAAGCCTCTTGCTACCCCCATAGTGCCTATGTTAGGCAGGGCTCACATGACAAACCCACCTTCATAGGTATCACAAGGGATAAGACACTAAGAGCAATGCTACCCAACGCCAGATGTCTAAACCTCCAGATGCATGCACCCAAAACACTCCTTTGCATGGGAAACATCGATATGTGTGCAGTAACAGATGCCTGGTTCAGGGCTACTGAGAGCACACCAGCACTACCGGGTGTAACCCGGTTGATTTCTTTGCTACAGTCACCAAGGCCATTGCCGAGAGGAAGGTGGTTCACACAGCCTACCTGGACCTTGCAACGCTTTCGCAACAATACCCCACTTGGGCATTGTAGGGAAGCTCACCAGCTTAAATATAAGCCCCTATGTCACTAGATGGATTGCACAGTGGCTCAAGAACAGAACCCACATGGTTAGCATTGCTGGAGCCATGCCAGACCCCATAACAGTTACAGGTTGTGTCCCAGAAGGCTCAGTCCTGGGACCCTCTTGTTAAGTACATATTTATTGGAGGTACAGGCCAACACGGATGAACTGTGGCTGTCCAAATATGCAGATGACTGCAAACTGGACACCATAATCAACTCCCCAGCTGACACAAGCATCTTCCAAAGGGGCATCATAGCAACAGACAACTTGTGCCAGAGCCATGGCCGTCTGCTGAACAGTGTGTAGAAGGGGAATGTGCATCCTGTAGTCTGTTCACCTAGTTACCAAAAGGGACATTGTCCTCACACACACTAACCCCCCTCAGCCGAAAACACACACTTGCCAATTGCAGGATTCAAACCCCTATCTGACTGTTATGACACGTGAGACAGGCGCATTAGCAGAGCACGCTATTTGCATTACTGGGGGTTTTCTCTTCCCCTGCTATACTTATAGAGTGCTGACATCATCAGTGTTTAGAAAAGGGAATGGGCATCCTGTAGTGTCCTATCCCATTTGCCAAAAGGGACACTTCCCTCACACACTAACCCCTCTCAGACAGACACACACACTTGCCATTCACAGGAATCAAACCCCTACCTAGCTATGTTATGACACTTGAGACGGACGCATTAGCAGAGCGCGCTATTCGCATTACTGGGAGGTTTCCTTTCTCCTGCTCTACTTATAGGGTGCTGACATCATCGGTGTTTAGCAAAGGGAGGCATCCTGTAGTCTGTTCACCTAGTTTCCAAAAGGGACATTTCCCTCACACACTAACCCCCCTCAGACAAACACACACACTTGCCATTCACAGGAATCAAACCCCTACCTAGCTATGTTATGACACTTGAGACGGACGATTAGCAGAGCTGCTATTCGCATTACTGGGAGGTTTCCTTTCTCCTGCTCTACTTATAGGGTGCTGACATCATCGGTGTTTAGCAAAGGGGGGGGGCATCCTGTAGTCTGTTCACCTAGTTTCCAAAAGGGACATTTGCCTCACACACTAACCCCCCTCAGACAGACACACACACTTGCCATTCACAGGAATCAAACCCCTACCTAGCTATGTTATGACACTTGAGACGGACGCATTAGCAGAGAGCGCTATTCGCATTACTGGGAGGTTTCCTTTCTCCTGCTCTACTTATAGGGTGCTGACATCATCGGTGTTTAGCAAAGGGAGGGCATCCTGTAGTCTGTTCACCTAGTTTCCAAAAGGGACATTTCCCTCACACACTAACCCCACAGACAAACACACACACTTGCCATTCACAGGAATCAAACCCCTACCTAGCTATGTTATGGCACTTGAGATGGACGATTAGCAGAGCGCTATTCGCATTACTGGGAGGTTTCCTTTCTCCTGCTCTACTTATAGGGTGCTGACATCATCGGTGTTTAGCAAAAGGGAGGGGCATCCTGTAGTCTGTTCACCTAGTTTCCAAAAGGGACATTTCCCTCACACACTAACCCCCCTCAGACAAACACACACACTTGCCATTCACAGGAATCAAACCCCTACCTAGCTATGTTATGACACTTGAGACGGACGCATTAGCAGAGCGCGCTATTCGCATTACTGGGAGGTTTCCTTTCTCCTGCTCTACTTGTAGGGTGCTGACATCATCGGTGTTTAGAAAGGGAATGTGCATCCTGTAGTGTCTTTTCCTATATGCCAAAAGGGACATTTCCCTCACACAGACTTACACACACACCAACCTCACACACAGACACACACACACACACACACACACACACACTGAGCACTTGCAGGATTTGAACCCCTATCTAACTATGTCATGACACTTGAGACGGACGCATTAGCAGAGCGCTATTCGGATTACTGGGAAGTTTCATTTCTCCTGTTGTACTTATAGGGTGCTGACATCATCTGTGTTTGGAAAGGGGAATGTGCATCCTGTGGGGAAGCAAACACCAAGCACACTATGGCTAAGCTGTCATTCCCTAGGGCAAACAGCATAGTGTTGACCTCTACACCATTATGTTTAATTGTCAAATGCACATTATTTGTTGCTGATAGACTGTTTGCATATCTTTATTGCCATAGCATTCCCTGTTGGTATGAACAACCTCTGCATCTGTGGAAACTGTTTGCATATGGGAGGGATCCACTATATCACGTATGTCTCTGTAGTCATTTAACTGTGTGCACTGGGCAGACTGCTGTAATGTGGTTGGTTCCTGGCATAACACATAACAATACCAGATATGTGTGTCCCACTGCTAAACCAAGATTTGAACTAAGTGTGTGAGCATGCCCAGTTCAGCCTTCCCATGGCATGTTGTCAAAGTGTGTGAGCATGCCCAGTGTGAGCATTCCATATGTTGGACTCTGCAGCCCACCACATTTGTGGATGTGTGTGAACTTCACAAACTATCACCCGTTCATGGTTGTGGGTTGTGAGTCATGTTGTGTAGTTACTGTACAACTGCTTTGTGTGTGAACACAACAGGATTATACTGTGCCTGCAGTGTTTGCATGGGATACTTTGCATGCAGTCGTCAACATCCTTTCACACTGACCTAACACTGTAGTACTGTATAGTGTACTGGCAGTACTTTGACTGTGGTGGACAGTAACCTGGGCTTTACTGCTATCACTGCTTTACATTTTGATAGTGGGCACAACAGCCTGGTTGGGGGCAGTTGTGTACATCTGACCATGTTGCATTCTGTTCAGATATGCACTACTTACACCAGGCTTGCCCAACATTGTTAGTGTATCCCACAACATAGGTGTACAATTGCAAACACTAGCGATGTGCCCTAGTCCATGGCTAATGCAAGTTGGAGAGTGTGTTTGTCCTTCAACACACATTGTATGGGGAGTTTGCCATGACATATGTCATGGTTAGTATACTGTGCCTCTGTCTACCTGTGACATGACAGTGATACCCAGGATAAACCTACCATCTCCCGTCCACCCATCAGGATTCCTATTGAGGAAGATTGATAAGTGACTCTATGGGTAGCCTGTGCTGAGGGTTCATTCATGGGTGGGAGTGGCTTCTGTGTTATGGATCACACAGTACAGCTTGTCCTATGTAAGTCAGTGCTGGGGTTCAGGTCTGTCATGTGCATAGCTCACTGCCATTCAGATTGTACTATGTGCAGCATTTTTATTGATGCCAGCAACACAGGCAACACATGGCATGTGTGTAGGCTGATTGATACTCCTGATGAGGTACTGTTGGGGACTTTACAGTTGATGGAGGTGTCTGCTGAGGTACATCCCACAGGGGCTATTGTAGTCGATTGTACCACTGATGCAGGAGGACTGCAGAGCCACAATGACCTCCCCTTATGTAGATCTGACAGCCTTCATGATTAGGTGGGTATATGGTATGTTTCTGTAAACACTACAGCACATGTTTGTCCAGTGCAGGATATCTATCACCCTGTGTCCCCAGGTCTCTCATTACATGTTAACTACATAATGGGTTAACACCTATGTGGTAATTGGTGGGCACTTACTGTATATCCACGGGGTTGACTATACACATTTCTGCACTTAGCTTGCTGACATAGCTATGGCACCAGTTGTCTGTTTCTATGTGGCCCTTTGTGGGATGCATGTGTCAGCTGGTGGATCATATGTGGTGAGCGGTTTGTAGTCCTCTGCAAACATGTTAGGACACAGTCCTTCCATGTTTGCCTGTACCTATGGGACATATATACCAGACGAGGGAGATACCAGGTCCAAGCCTTGTGGGATGCCAGTTATATCTGGTTTGTAGTCTGACATGGCTGAAGCATGTCTGACCATGTCTGTTCTGTCCTTGGTCTGGTTTGCAACCCCTCTACTGACATGTGGGTTTATATTTACACTGGTGAGCCTATCTATACTGAACATGTAGGGTATTGTATAGAAGCCTTTGCAAGGACCAGATACACTGTGTGGAGCACATTGCCCTCATCAATGACCTTAATGACTGTTTCAATTGAGTCCAACATGGTTAGGGGCAGGATCTGCACTTGAGGAGGCCACACTGGGTTGGGTCCGGTGTCAGTAGGTCCCCAACATCCATATGTCTGTGGTACATGCTGCTCCTTTCCATAGCTGTGCAATCTGGGCTTCTCAGGATTCTGGGGTAGTACTGTTCAGTATCCATTCAGGCAACACCTTTGTTGAGAAGGACCACTGTTGTTGTACATTGCTCTTTGGGTACATATTCTGTGGTACGGATGACATTGAGCAGTAGTGTGGTTTGGCATTCCATTCATCTTAGACTCCATGTTGCACTAAGCCCAGGTCACCATCTCATACCATTGCTGCTGTGTGTTTTGCTTTGGAGATGTTGTCTGTTACCTCAGCATCTGCTATGTCAGGGGGCCAGCAGTCTGCTGGGATAGATATTCTGCATTAAGTGGGGGTGTGGGGTTTGCACTGCACCTGTCGGGATGTATGTTGGCAATATGTGTGTGTGTTTGTGGTATTTGTGTGATTCAGGGCATATCTGTGAATTCACAACATGGCTCCTACCATCAGTTGTGTAAGCCTTGGGATTATCCTTCATGTCCTGTACAATTTGTATCTACATAGGTTCATAGGTTCATACTAGGCTATCCACCCTGGGCATTTGTTAGGCTAGCCAGAGTGTGTGTGGCTTTTGAGACCCCTTGCTATCTGGATATTATGGCCATGTATTATTTGCTTAGCTGTGCCTCTGTCTGGACATGACACAGTGAAGACCCCCACTGTAACTCTACAATCATCCATCCACTTGGCAAGATTCCTGTTGAACAGTGTCAGTGAGGGGCTCTGCCTAACATGGGGTGGGATTCTGGTCCAGGGTGTGGAGCCTCTGGATTATGTATCTGTCCCACCGGCACATCCTATTTCATTATTTGTTGGGGTTGATATCTCTCACTCTCACAGCTCCAATGGATATGTGTTGTCTGGGGTGGAGCATGTCCATTACTCCTGTGTTGGGCATGGCCTCCTACAACAGGCATGCAATGCCTCTGTGTGGGCAGTCTGTGACTGGAGTCAGCTGGGGTGTCTACAGCCTAGCAGCATATGACATATATGTATGACACTTTATCCTCTTGGTGAGGTACCTTTGCAGTCTTCCTAACTGCTGCAGGTGTCAGGTAAGGTAGATCCCATATGAGGCATTGTACTGGATTATGGGTGTGATTGGGATAAAGTATAGGGGCACAGTGACCTCTGTTGCCATAGATGTGACTCCTTTCCTAATACAGTGTCACATGTAGACAGTCTTCCTAGCCACATTGGCAATGTGGGTGTCACATAACAGGTTACTGTTCACTTGTGTCCCTTGGTCCCTGGTTACTCCTTCCATACATAATGGTTTACCACCTATGTGGTATTTCGTGGTACCTTGTTTGGTATTTGGTGGGACATTCATACTGTCCAGTGTCTTCAGGACGGTTGGGGGGGTTATTGTGTGTGAGAGTGCGGTCTGTAGCATACTACAGACTGCACAGCAGTCTTGCCTACAGTTAGTTGCACGTGGGTGAACTCCACTGCCTTGTGCATTGTCAGTTACCTGGACGTATGGGTGTCTGTGCTGCCTATGGTTACTCACCTCCTTTTATGTAGTGTTCCAGGTTTTGGGGCCATGACACATGGTACATGGTATAACCTGGTAGTGCTGGTGTGCTGTCAGGAGCCTTGCAGCAGGTTTCTGTCACTGCACAGACATCGATGTTCTCTATTCTGGGGATGGCCTCGGGAGCATGCATATTGGGGTGTACACATCTGGCATCGGTCAGCATTTCCCTTATGTTTCTTCACACTTATGTTTTCTCGGTGGTGGGTCAGTCTTTTCAGCCTTGCCTACAAAAGGCTGTGTGGAGGTGGCCAAGGCCTTATCCACTATTCAGACGCCCAGGGGTAACAGGTGCAGGCCATCCCAAGGGCAGCTGCATGGCTTGTCAAGCATGACATCCCAAGCTGACAGACATTGGATCCCCTTGGAATGACACCAGTAAGTGTGCTACTTGCTATGACTGATCATTCCATGTTTCTACTGTGGCATTATTCTTGGTAAGGGTAGGTTGCTGCAAACGGTGAGTGTCATACCAGCCTGGACTACATAATCGGATAGCTCATCTGTGTCTCTTTACATGTAGTCTAGGGCAGTACATCTCGGGTCATTCACACCAGCATGGACTATGACTGCATCATATTTCTATTTGCTTTGGAGTGACCTTCATATTTCTGTTATGTGGCATATTGTGGCGGCCTACAGGCAGCTTACTGTACCCTTTCCTTTGTTCAGTCTGCTGTGCGGGACAGCAGTGTGTCTGACTATGGAGTCACCTATTACAACTGTATCAGGCATGTTGTTTCTCCTTCTGGCCTGTGACTGTTTGGCACACCAGCTTTGTGTGCTATGTGTTGCATGTGCTATGTTTGGAGGCTGTTTCATTGGGTGTCTGCTTTAGTGGCCTCTGTTGGTGTGCTGTGTGTGTGATTTCTGCCTCCGGGAATGTATTTCTGTGTTTATGTGTTTGGTTTGCAGTTGTGATAGGTCTATGTGGGTATGTGTTTGTGGTGTGTGTGGTTACCTTCTCCTACTGACTTGTTTTGGGTGTACTGAGTTGGGGGAGCTCTGCCTCCGGTTTGGATGGATGGTTGCATCTCTCACATATATTTGTATTTCTTGGGTGGAGTTGGTGGTTGTCTGTGTACTTGGGGCAGGTGTAACATTGCCTCAGGATTCACAGATTCCACTTGTTGTGCCTGGCCTTACTGGATTGCATGTGTGGACAGATTATATTGCCATACTACTGATCAGTAATTACGTCATTGTTCATGCTTGCTCTATCATGTAGTAGCTTCCTCTTTCTCTTGCATGTTTTGGTTATGGCTGGTGTCCACCATGCCAGATTTAGGCACTGTGTCTTGTTTTAATTTGGGACTGCATAATCCAAGCATTCCTGGCAGTGTTCATGGAATGGCTGTCTTACAGGTTCTGAGGCGTGGCCCATATTTTGCACCTGCACGGACCTTTCATGGATTCCACATCATTTTGGAGGTGTGCAAATAATGCTTAGCACATGTTTTCCACTGTGATTTCCGGACAGGGACTGTGGTCAGGATTTGTATATCCAGTGTGATTACTATATGGTCTGGTGTTACCAGTGTGCAATACACCTCTCATGTTGGCATCCCGCACCCATGTTGCTGATTATCACATCCAGTATGCTTGCCCCTCTTGTGGGTGTGCTACGTTGTTCCTGGGCCTTTTGGTTTGTGGATTCAATGACCTTTTGTCCTACACTGTTGCAGCTGGTATAATGCTCCCAGTCTATGTGTCTGGGTATTTGCAGTCGCCCAATATAATGTGGTTTGGAGGACTTGATATATTCATGTATTCCAGCATGGGCCCGATGCAGTTCCTGGTGTTGGGCCAGTACTCTGTAGCAGGCTATACACTGGGGGGCGGTTTTAGCCACTGTTACTTGAGCATGGCTAGTCCATGCTGCTTTTGTGGTGGTACCAACATGGGGGTGTGGTTATCCTTGACAATTCTTGCTGGTCGCCTCCTTTGTAGCTTGTTCCAAGTGTTGAGGATGTACAGCACAGTATGAGGTGTAACCTGGTAGTGTTAGGGTGCTGTTGTGAGCCTTGCCTCAGTATTCTGTTACAGCACAGTTATCAACATTCTCCATACTGGGTGGGCTTAGTCTGCATGCATCTTGCTGTTTGACCTTATCCCTTATCTGATTCTTATCCCTTCTGGTACCTATGGGGATAGGTTTGTGTTTTGCGCCTTCCTATTCAGGGCACACTGTGCATGACAACAGCCTTTGCCAGTATCCATACGGCCTGCACTGATAGGTGCATGCCAGTCCTGGCAGGTGGTGCATCATGTCATGCTCAGCATGTCATCCCAGACTGGCACACAGTGCGCCCCTTTGCCTAACTGCATTACTTCGGAAATTGTTGCACTTCATCATCTCATTGTCCTGTTGTGGCATGCTGCTTGTTGAGGGTAGGATGTTAGACGGGGTCCTCAGGTGTGCATATGGTACTTGGTGTTACATTACTTGACACACAGCATTCATGCCTCAGGTGGTGCTGCAGGGCTGCCTCTGTCGGATGCACATATTACACTTCCCTGTACATGTTTGTGAGCAGGTTGTGTCACATTAGGCATCCCTGTTACTATATGGTGAGTCGGAGAGGGGTATCATTCCCAAGGTTCCTACTGAGCCAATGTATGTGCTATGCGTTGCCTCTTTGCCAAGGCCAGGGCATACTGGGCACGCCTCCTTCTGCCTACTGGGGCAGGCTCAGGTTGTTCCTCCTCCGAGTCACGCTGTGCCTGTGGTGGCCTTGGCGATGGTGGGGGGCTGTTTGGCCCAGCCCTATGCTGGTCCTGCTGCAGCTGTTTTCGCATGATCATATTATGTAGCATAGCACATACCATGACAATTTGGGTACATGTAGTTGGTGTGTACTGCAAGGCTCCACCAGATGTGTCCAGACACCGGAACCGTGACTTGAGCAGCCCAAACACACGCTCTATTACATTACGTGTTTGTGCGTGTGCCTCATTATGGCGTTCCTGTTCAGGTGTGTGTGCATTTCTGATGGGTGTCATCAGCCACGGCTCCAGTGCATATCCTGCATCCCCCACTAGGTGTCTGTGTGGGATGTCCCCATTGGCAAATGTCTGGTACAGCTGCGTCAAATGCCAGATGTGGGAATCATGGTAGCTCCCAGGACAGCCGGCACACACATTCATTATTATGCCCTGGGCATCACACACGACCTGGCAGTTAATGGAGGGGAAGCCCTTGCGGTTTATGTAGGCCCTACCCCGCTCTCCTGCTGGTGCTTTGATGCATATGTGCGTGCAGTCTATGGCACCCAGTACCTCAGGGTATTCCGCTATTTGCTGGAAGAGATGCATGTTGCTGGCCAATACCTCACGGGCATTGGGGAAGTATACATGATCACCGACATGTGCTGACATGGCATCCAGGAACTGGTGCAGTACCCTGGAAGCTGATGCCTGTGATATCCCCATCATATCGCCAGTTGGTCTCTGGAAGGTACCTGTTGCTAGTATTCTTAGGCCAACACATACCTTGGTTTCCACTGGGATGGGTTCCCCTCTGTTGGTTCTGTGTGTGAGGCGTGGCCTGCACAGCTCCACTATTTGCTGCAGGAGGTCTCTGTCCACTCTATAGCGCTCTACTATCTCCAGCTCATGTAACCCATGGTAGGTGACCCTGGGCCTGTACACTCTTCTCCGTCTCCTCATTGCGGGTTGTCTGGCACCATCTGCATTGTCACTTTATGACGCAAAGCTTTCGGGTATAAACCCTTTCTCAATACTAAATACATACATTGAGAAAGGGTTTATACCCGAAAGCTTTGCGTCATAAAGTGATTTGTTCTCAGCATTCCTTGTGTGATTTTGGATCTTTTTGCAGTTTGTCTTTCTACCATCTGCATTGTCACCGCCCTCAGCAAGTCGCCTATGTCTCATTATGACAGCTATGGCAGCCCCTAACATTTCTGCTCTGAGTTCAGCTTTTTCAGTTTTCACTTCTGATAACTTAACTCCTGTCTTGCAGTGTCTCTTGAGAGAAACATTCTGCACTGCTGTTTGCAGAGTTTTAAGTGCTTGGCTGGCCTAGTATTCTGCCTGTGTAATTGCCTGCATCTAATTGTTTTCACCTGCTAGCTCCAGCAGTATTCCCTGCTAACTTCCAAGTACATCTGTTGCTTCCTTTTTCCTCTGTTTCCTCAGGGTGGAGCCGTGTTCAAACCAGCAGAAACATGCTCACAGTGGCTTACACGCGCGCACACACACTTACACAGTTCAGAATCTGCTTATTCAGTTTTAAACGCGTGCACCAGCAAACGGTGTTAAACATCTCCCAACACGCTCCCACATGCTTAGTCTGCCTTACACGCGTGCACACTGCCTTACACGCGCGCACACTGTCTTACTCGCGCTTCACGGCGCGCACACGTGCGCATACACGTCCAACAAGAAACTTTGGTGTAGGCAACAGTGTACACCTTCCATTTCTTGGCTTTCTCATGTTTACTTGGAGGCACACCTCCTTCCTTGATACCTCTCTGACATCTGTCATGTAACTCTACCTTCCAATGACTTTTATCCCTTTCTGCCATTCCCCCCTGTGATGTCACCTATCTCCTACTCTGTTCCTCCCCCTTCTGTAACTCTTACACTACTCAGACTGTGCTCATTTGCTATGTGACAGTGGAATTCAGTATCCTTACCCTCATTTGCATCAGATTGCCTACTAATGCTTAGTTACATCTCTTAGACTTGGCTTCCCCCCTTGGCAACCACTACACGGTGGCCATGTTGGTTTTCCTATGCTGGTCCCTCCATTGACATTCCATGTATTGCATAAAACCTACATTTGTAGGTTTAAAACCTTCGTTTTATGCAGCGCAGCACGTTTGCGAGGGGCTGCGCTGGGTTTAGACATCCGCAATTGCCGAAAAAAATATATATTTTTAAATATTTGCATGGTTGCATTGCCAATGGCCACATATTTGGCCATTGGCATGCTGCCTATAACATATGCACCCTTTATTTGGGGCTGACATGGCTCCATTGCCGTGTTTGCGGTACCGCACTCAGTTGTCAACTGAGTACATTTCTGCAGCTAACACGGCTCTTACACGGGCTGTTCTTGGCTTCCTGGATCGCTAATCAGCCTCATTTGCATGCTATTCGGCTGCAAGTGGGCTGATTAGCTTAGCCACGCCCACTCCGTGTAAGAGCCGTGTTAGACTGACTCTTACACGGACTTTGGGCTGTTCCTGGATCGCGAAGGCTACATGGAGTCTTACACTACTCTTAGACTCCGTGTTAGCCTTCGTGAATCCGGCCCTATATATTTATATATTACATTGATAAATATACATATATACATTTTTATAAAGATTAATGTTTTTGATGATATGCAGTTTTTATATGTATTTATATGTATTTATATTTGATATATGTAAGTAGTTTTTAAATTACTATATATTGATTCATTTATATATATGTATACAACTTATATATATACATATATATTTTTTGATGGACATATACATACACATATAAATTCACATGGGGTGTGAATGTAAAATTATATATGTTTTTAAATGTTTTATAGTTTTTTAATAACGTATTGAGTTGAATATTTCTGTTCAATTTCATGAAAGATAGCCAGTTCACTTTATTTCAGCATATTGTTTAATTATCTTATTACTTCATTACTTAAATTCTTAATTATTTTATTGTTTTGTTGATTGGTTAAAACAATGCATAAAAGGCATTCAGTGTGTGGTGGTATTTGATTCTGATGAGGTCTGCAGTCCCTGGAGATGAAAGCGCTAAATCTATTTGTCAATAAAGACGTTTTGTGATACTTTTGGAATTACCCTTTGAGTTTCTGGACGTGGCGTTGGTGTTGATGCAAACATTGTATTTTTTAGGAAGACAGCCTTCATTGTAACTCGGACTACCGTGGATTTTCAAGTCTATAATTTTAATTATTGTCATTTATTAAGTGTAATTCACTACTTTCTTTCCAAAAGTCTACAGTTTTAGAAGGGATTAAGGGGGACAGAACTAAAATTTGAGTCAAAATCAGGGACAATTGAGAAGCACGGTAACACATAAGTCTCGCATATTTTTGCATATCCTGACCTAGCATTTTTAAGTGCTTTTACCAACAATTTTCCCACTGAGCATATTTCTCTACAGAATTTCTAAAAACCTTGTCATAGACTGTACGACTTCTCTCTGTTGTTTCCAAACAGAGAGCATTACTGTTCCTGACGATCAGTCTGTATGATAATGTTTTGTGCCATAATTTCTACTTTTTGTGGTTTTTAGCTCAGTCATTTTCCTTTATGGAATGTTGCTCCAAATGCACAGTTAGGTTTATGCAGTAGTTATATAATGCATATGCTACATGTCTTACGTTTGTTTTACTTTCATTTAAAGGACTTGTATTTTGTAACTTGATCTACCTGCTGTTCAGGCATATAGTCTTTCACACTTATAATGTTCCTATCACTACAGGTAGGCTCACACTCCTCCGTTACAGCCTCAGCTGCTCAGACCATACTGGACTGTCAGTATCTGTTGATCGAATACATCAAGCAACAGTCCAGTATAGCTTCTTTTTAAACCACTGTCCGGATTACATCTGCAAGCTTGCCTGTGCAGTTTCTCATGTAACCATATACCACATAAAGATATGTCAAAATGACCTCTGTAAACCTAACCTACATCTTCCAGACACAGGCACCCCCTCCATTTGAAACTCCACATACCTGCTGTTAGCCACATTTAACATCCAAAAAATACAACAGGCAAACTTGGCCCATTAGAGATTCAGAATATAAGTCACTTATGACACTTAGAAAACATTTGCTAAATTGCTAGCATCATAGGAAGCACCACATTAAATCTGATTACTGGGACAAAGTTGGTACCACCATATGAAGCATATCTGTCAACTGCTATGACTTAGGCTGTTAGTTTTAACCTTGCTTCTCTAAGATTTATGATGTACCTTATAAAGTCAGATCAGTTTATGAGCGCATACATTGTTATACACATAAACTAAGCCTATACAAAGATTCAGTACCACTATGTAAGGTCTAGTACATAAAGAACTTCTGTTTTGCAAAATAAGAAAAAAATCCTCATTTTGACCATATGCTATGATTTTTTGTAAGGATAGTGCTATGATTTTTAATTTTTGAGAGATAATGGTATGAAGGTATGGATAGATTCCAATCTCACCTTCTCCTCAAACACCCTCCTTCTCTAAGCCAGTTCACCTTATATTTTCACTTCTCTTCTGTCCCTCTGATTTGTCAGCCAGTCAGGATGCAGTCATCTGCCACTCAGTGTCTTCCAATCATCAGGTGTGACACTTGTGCTCAGTTTAACTATCTCATGTTTTCTTCTCCCCAGATACTAGTAACATCCTATCATGTCCCATAGCAAGACTTTATATTCCCTTGAACTGTTGCTGCACTTTTACACACATGATCCTTCTCAATTCCTTACAACTCATGTAAAAATCTGTCTGCTCACACCTTACTCATTGTTCTGGTGAACTGGATGTGTTACTTCTGTTACCTAGCAAAAGAAAAGTAGCACTGGAAATATAAAGGCTTCCACTGCTATCTGCATTACTATAGGCAAGCACTAAATTTTGTAACTTAAATGTGGAGATGTTCAGCCTGATCTCTGTCATTCTTATACCTTTATCAAAATTATAGGCCCTGATAATATCATATCGGGCACCACTAGAAGCTTAAATATATTTAAGCAATAACCCACATCTGGGTGTGGGTAATGCTAGATTATCCACAGTTGGTGTGGTTTGGTCATGAGGGCGAAGCCCAAGTGACCAAACAAAGACAACCGTGGGTAAATCTAGCATTACCCACACCCACACGTGGGTTATTGCTATAATACAATGACATTATTTAAGAAAAAAAAACTTACTTTTCTTAAATAATGCCTTTGTATAATACCTGCGTGGTGCCCTTCCACAGTTTTCTGCTATTCTGGGGCTTTTTCTGATGTAATGCACATGCGTATGCTTATGCAGTACATCAGAGCTGAGTAGAGGAAGCAACGTAGAAAGGAAAGTCTCCGTTGCTTTTTTTAAAGCTGTCCCGCTATGTTAAACGAGTTTAACATAGCGAGCTATCTTTTAAAAAAAAGCAATGGAGAAAGAAAGATCTCTGTTCCCTTTTTTAAAGCTATCTCACTATGTTGAATGAGTTTAACATAGCGAGATATCTTTAAAAAAAAGCAGCAGAGAAAGGAAGATCTCCATTGCTTTTTTTTAAGATATCTCGCTATGTTAAATGTATAACATAGCGAGATTACAGCAACGGAGATCTTCCATTCTCTGTTGTTACCTAACACAAACAAAAAAAATCAAGACTTATACTAATGGAAAAAGTCCGGGCGACCGGATCTTTTTCCATTAGTATATGTAAGATTTACAATGGGCACACTGGTTGGGCAGGCCAATCAGCATGCACATTTTGGAATACTAATTGTCAGTCATTGTATAATCCACATTAATTCAATTTTCCATACTGCAGGGCTGATATTTGCAATCACAAAAACATGGCTATGTTTTTCCTTAAAATTTTCAGTATTTACCCTAGCTATAACACACTTAAGAACAGTATGTCTCATGAACGGGAAGGGATTGCTATTTTTTTCACATGGTTTGTTATGCACTCTGTCACTGTCTCATTTCTTCATCACTATTCAAAGGGACTCAGCACCAATATCTGTGAAGGTTATCACAGTGAAGACATTGGGAGGAATTCTTAAACATAACCTTTTGGAATTCAGAGGCAGCCTTAACATGATCCTCTAGCATGAAGACATGCAGCACCATGTTCAGCTGTGTCTGATGCTGTGCTACATGCAAATGAGGCAGTCCAGGCACAGTCATATGTTAATAAGCCATGCGTTCTCACACTCTCCCTCTCTCCTGGAGCCAACTGGAAGGCATCTACACAAAGTGCAATTCATAGAATCACTCTGATGTGTAAATTAACATGGTCACCCCTACCAAATTGCTGTAGTGAACATGGCCAAGTCAACGCAGAAGAGATGAGTACATGGTATTTTAATGGTAAGGTATGGTCAAGAGGTGTGTGGGTGTGGGATAGATGAATGGATGAGTGTGTGATTGTGATCAGGTGAGTAGGGAGTTGTGTGTGTGTGATGTGTACGTCTGTCTAAGTGTGGGCTGGGGCTGTCATACCTCCACACATCCCTACACAAATGAGCATAATCTACAACATTTGGTGGGGGGACCACTAGCCTCCAAGGATTACTGTACTACAGGGATACAGGAACCACTAGCCACCAGGATTTATACCATAAGATTTGTACTTTAACAGTACTAATAGCACTGTGGAGATCAGAGAGATCCCGAAAACTATTAGACACCAGAAAAATTACTTTTATGCCATAAAGACACTTAAAGCACTACAGGGATCAGTAGGGGAAAACACTAGATACCAAAGAAACTACCTTTTGCCTATGCGATATGGCCTCCACAGTTTACTACCACAGAAAGTGCTGTTCTGCACATTGAGATGGTTAATTGAGATTCAGAAACATGCAAATCAGCTGATAATGAGCTAACTTGGTAAACTGGCCCAGCTAATGAAATTTTCCATAGAGTTGACAAAGTTTATAAAAAAAGAAAACATTCTAATTTGGGTTTTAAACTCAACTGTAAATATTCTTCAAACGGGTGGTATTTCCAGCACATTTAGTGAACCCAAGGCTAGTTTTAGTATATGGCCCTCAGAAAAATCAACAAATCCCAGCTCTGTTCTTTTACCAAAAAACATTACATCGTTTAACCTATCATTGTTTAATCTTGTGATAAAGCAGGTAAGTTGGTATCTAATTTAATGTTAACATACAGATGTGGTTATGCAGTTCTTTAACTGGGTTCTCCTCACCATGAGTCACTCCATGTTCCTCTCAAGAAAAGGAGATGCAAAGCCAAATCTCTTCAGCAGATAACCCAAGTAGACCTCACAGTGCAATGAGATAAGGTCTCAGACAACACTAACATGATAAATGTACCACAAATTTTTAGATATTTCAGAACTTGAGAATAAGGCAAAACATTTTCCCTACAGCAGTAAAAAAGCTACTTTCCTCGGCTTCAAAGTTTTGTCATAAAAACAAATTGTTTTGGTACAGAGTTAACCTACTCAATCCTAGTAAAACCAGCCAACCTAATCCTGCACTACAGACTTATCCCTAGCAGGTAGTTATTAATTTTGGTTAATACTTCATTAGTGTTGTTCCCTCTGTCTCTCGGGTTAAGTTCTTTTAGCATGTTATACAGACCCCACAAACTGCTCACCTTTTCCAGTTAGCTATATTTCTAATTCACTTTAAAAATAGCCTTTGTTTATTGCCAGAAATCTGCTTCTCCCTCTTCCTGAACACCTAAGTCTTGCTCCTGAATCTACTTTGTTGCCTGTTGGCATTCTGATAAATCATTTCATTATTGAAAACTATGCCCCTACCCTTTGGAAAACTGCCCCTATGGTGCTCTTACACAAAAGGCAGGCCATCTACTTATAACTGTCTGACTCAGCATGTGTTTTCCATGGTTATAGAAAAGAAGCTGCCTACTTACCTTTTCATACTATCTATGGGAGCAGCTCAATAACACAGGTAACTCTGTAGGAGCACACAATATAGACAAGTCTTAGGTTTTTCGTACTGTTAACCATACTCATCTCTTAAATTATCTCACTGATTTTTTTATTGGAAATTGCTTTTACATGGTTTGCCAGTTATATCAATGACTGAGACCACTCTTACTGTGAAAGGAGAATGCCATTTTCTGGCTTTATATCACTACATGTTGATGACCTTCGGGCTCTGTCCTCAGCCTGTTTTTACAAAATGTGTTAATGACATGTCACTGTATTCTGAAACTGCTAAAGTTCTTCAATATGCTGATGATTCAACAATTCTTGTTTCTTTGTTACACACATGACATAAATACAAATATTAATGCGTCAATGATCTGCAAAGTTAAGTAATGCCTCTGCCTTCATACTTTTATCCTGTTTACCTCCAGTATTTCCTGAGTCACCGTTTGCCAACGTAAAATGACAATTCTTTAACAGAGGTGGTTTCTTTAGTCAAACACATGGGTGCCATAATCAGTCAGCATTTACAGTCTGATTTCCAGAATAAAACAATCACACAAAGTTCATGAGAAACTTGTCATCCGTTATGCTTTATACCTAATTATACTACACTTGTAAAAAATCAGACATTTTGTCTTTCCTCTCTCCTATATCCCTCACCCATCTTAACTAATTTACAGTCCTCCCAGTTTTCACTTCTAGAGAAATATTATAACAGAACAGCTGCTGGTTATCCTCCCAAACCACACAATTATATTTCCTTGAAAGTGCTTCCCTGTCTTGAATTCCCACAATACTTAAACATGCTCCTACTTAGATATGCACACACTGTCCTACACTATCTGCCACATGCTATGCACCACAGACACTGTTTGAAAGGTACACCTCAACCAGAAGCCCACAGTCAAAAAAATCTACTTCTGGTTAAGATGGGCCTTCCATGAACTAAACCTGGTGGCACCACGTTGCCTGTTATAGTCTCCAAATTATGGAATGGTCTAAACATTGCTATATGCCATTCCCATCTCAAAGTTCTTTTCAGATATGCTCTTATGTATTTTAGTGGCTCTGTGTCTGCAACTCTGGCATAACTTAATCCTTACTGTGTTTTCTTATAATTGCGTCTTTCCTCTTGTCTTTATATCTGCATGAGCAGATATTATACTGTAAAATATGTTTTGCATGACAGACAATGCTGAAAAATCTTCATTGTACAAAACTCTGACTGTACATTATTAATTATATTTCATATGTTCTTATAGGCTCATAGGTAAATAGTAAACAATCAGACTGCAGACTGCTATTAGCCTAGCAAATAAAGAGGCCAGAATCAAACCCTGTACCTTGCATCTGTCAGGTAAAGACTTTAACTATTACACTAACACCAGTCCAGCTTTAATTTGTCTTATTGTAATTATGATAATGCATTTCATTTGCATTATTTAAATTAAATTGTCTTATTTTAATTATGATAATGCATTTCATTTGCATTAATTGATATACTGACTGAAGCTATTCTTCCCATTCCCCTGTTACAAATGGATTATTCCCAGTCAGAATGTCCTGTTAAAGTTAATAAACACTTCTGTTTACCAGGATTAGTTAGTAAGGCTACCGTTTCTAAGTTACTGGTTTATTTATTATAAAATGATGTCTGTAGCTGGCTGCTTATTTAAAAAATGGATACTTTTCCAGTATGGCTGTGATAGCACTCTTTTTTTTATGACAACTGTATCCACCAGGTATGAATTTGTTAAAACTACTGCTTGATTTCTGGCTGGATTCAAAGAAACAGATGTCAGGATTGTAGACATTAGTTCATATAAGAAATTCTGGAATAATTTTGTTTACACTTTTGATGTTAGGATGAGCAATGTTTTGAAGGTGTTAGAAGAAAATGAGAGTTCTCTAATGACCTAATATCAGGGAGAATGTCTCTCTGTTGAGTCAGAGTGGTTATGGAGTTAAAGCTTCATTGCATGATTTTCTAGATTTGAATGTAATAAGCAGTATGGAAGAAAACTGGGTACAACAGACAAGACAGTTGTCATGGCAGAAAATAGGGGATTATCAGAAAAAGGTAAAACTGAAATAGAATGGAAAATAGTGGAATAAGTTAACAGCTTCAACTGCTCGGGGGGGGGGGGGACGACGAATAGATGAGAAGTCTGAATGAGGAGGTCAAAGCCACAATCAGAGCTGCTGCAGCTGACTGGTACAGGTTGTAAGGAGTAGTGTATGACAGAGGAATAGAAAGAAGCTGAAAAGTAAGTTGTACAAAACAGTGGAATGACCAGTACATCTACATGGTACAGAAACCTGGTTAGCGAAAACAGAAAAGTTGAGGAAGCTAGAGGTGAAAGAAGTGAAGTGCCGGAGGTGAGTGGTAGGTTGCAAACTGTGGGAAAGATCATGAAATGATGGCATCACAGCAGAAGCCAAAGTAGCTCCAATTGCAGAAAAGGTGAAAGAAAACAGATTTCTGTAGTTTGGGCACATGTGCAGGAAAGCAAAAGACAATTTGATGAAAAAGATTTATTTATTTATTTGCATTTGCTAACAAGGAATGTCCATCTGACAAATGGCATTTTCAGTAGACTCCAAGTCAAGACATATTACAGTAATAATTCAAGGAAGAGCATAACACATATCCAAGAACAATCAACATTCTTGTATTGACATTAAAAACACAAATAAATTCTTTAAACAGTATGAATGCAATGATCTTCAGAAATGGGTAAAGATATCTAACTTCTGATGTTCAAAAACATATGAAGAAAGTAGTGCATTAAAAATGGAATGTACAGTGCAGGTAAGAGACAGAATACTGTATTATACCTGCATATCCAGGTGTTCTGAAAACAGGCTCTATGTGATGTCTTAATATATGTAATTCTGCTGTGATTACTTCTTATGCTACAAGGGGAGTTTGTTTCATAGTTTGCTAACACAAACTGAAAATGATAAGTTCCTATGCTTAAATATAAAATAATTCCACCACGGAAATAAAGCCGGTGTACTAAAAACTCAAGTAAAATAAAACAAAATGTAAAGTAATCCAGCACCACGACACTTGATACTTAAACAGCAGGAAGTTTATTATAGCTTACTAGTACTAGACTTTTACCAATGCAGGCTTCTTCAGACAAATAGTCAGATGATTTAAAACACGACTTAAATAAAAAAAAGAAAAGGTCATGTGACTTCACCTTTAAAGAGTTTTGTCTCGTTCGGTTCCTTCCTCTGTTGTTCCTGAAGTTCCATTGTCCTGTGGAAAAGGGTATGGTTCGTTTACTGCTGATGTTCATACTCATCTAATGTTCTTGTTTGCTCTTCTTTTGGCCTTTTCCGGTTAGGGGTCTCCACAGCGGAACTCCGGTTTGTTAATAATTGGCAGTAGATTTTTACGGTGTTGAGGTGCCAGCCCGATGCCCAAACTTCAACAAAGGCACGCCCATTCATGCATGCCTTTCAAACGCTACTCGACCGGGGGAGGACATGCAGATTCCACACAGAAGGTGCTCCAACAATGCTACCACTGCACCACCGTGGCTTCATACTACAGGATATTATTAAAAAACACTGGCATGTTACAATATATTCCTACTTTTAAAGACATAGGAGTAGATAAGCTTACCTTTGGAAATAAAAAAAATCTAGAAATTAAAAAAAAATCTTATGCTATAAACAGGAGAACTATATAAACACAGCATCTATATCCAAGTATGGAACCCAAAAATGCAACAATTGTCAATACTGCAGGTATGACTCTACAGAAACAACTTTTAAGCATCCATTTAGTCTAAAACCATTCAATTTTAGATGTCATGGTGCATGTAATACTAAAAACATAATATACATGGCAAAATGCCTGAACTGTAGTGCCTTCTATATAGGTAAAACAAATAGAAAGTTCAAAGAGAATTTGTGAGCATATATCCGATATAAAAAGGCAGCTAAACACAAATGCATTATACACGCATACTAAACAAACTGACATTTTACGAATTTTGCTTTCTCATTTTACATAACATACAGGAAAGCTTAAGCGGTGGTGACCTGAAGAACCACACAGAAATTATTTTAAGTACACTGTCCACCTGGTCTGAATGAAAATGTGACAATAAAGCCAGTTCAGAAAGATAAAATAAAATTAAATAAGTTTGACATACAGGTAGATGTAAAAGTTTTACATATGGTTTTTAGTTATGTACAGATATTTGTATTTTTTACTATTTTTAGTACGTGTAAAATATTGATCTATGTATATTTTTGTGCGTTACCTCTTTAAAGGTGAAGTCACATGACCTTCTCCTTTTTGTATTTAAGTCATGTGTTTTAAATCAGCTGACTGTTTGCCTGAAGAAGCCTGTATTGGTGAAAGCTTAGTACTAGCAAGCTATAAGAAACTTCCTGCTGTTTAAGTATCAAGTGTTGTGGTGCTGGTTCACTTTACATTTTCTTTTAAGCTCCTATGCTTGCCAGTTACTTTTAGAACATTGCTGAAATGAGATGACTTGTTGAATCATGGTGTTAGGTAGGAAGTGTCAGACGGTTATTAGTAAAACAATGTTGATTACTTGCAAGGAAATGATTAAACATGAGCCAGTAGAAATATGGTGGCCTGCAGTAAATATGGACATTTTATGTGCCTTTTCAATTTTGATTGCAATCAAGGAGAAGAGTAACCCAGGAGGTGATATGATTTTGTTATAGTTATTCTCACTGGATCCATAAAGAACGGCTTTGCCTTATACAGTATACCTGCACTCTAGATCCAGATTGGTTTCTGCTACAGTATTCTTTATATAATGACTAAATTTTAGTTGGCTGTTGAGAATGAATCCTAGAAGTTTAGTAAATCTGATTTCTTCCATTGATGTTGAAACTAATGCTGTGTTTAACAGATGGATCAGTTATATATGGTGATGTTAATGTCACGGGGTTGATACTGAGGGGCAAATGAAATAGTACAGGACAGAAGAGCTTAGATTTAGTTTTTGAGACATTGAGGTGAAGGCCTATATTGTTTAACAAGGTTTGGAGGAAGTGCAAACCCTAGTGCGGCGTAGAATTGATGGACTCAGGATAGCTATCAGAAAGACTAATGCTCGAATCATTAGTATATTAAATAAGCTGGATGTACCTATTATGACTGACCATATCATTCACTTAAAGACAGAAAAGTATTGTGCCAAGTGCAAATCCTTGAGGCACTCAACAGAATAAAGTCAGATGTGAGCTGAAACTTTACTATTCCATCCTATTGCCAGTTTTTTGTTTTGTTGTTTACATAACTTAAGAGCAACCTGATTCCACTGAAAGAATGTCCAAGATTGATAAAGGTCTGTAGAAATTTTGAGAGTGAGATTGTACAGAAGGATTTGGAAAGATACAGAAGTATTGTCCTGACAAATTTACTATAGTAAAGTCTTCACAGATATATTCAGTGATACCCGAGAGGCCAATACATTTGGTGATCCATTCATTTAGTTGAATATTCAAAATGTCATAAGTGATTAGAAATGGCAGATAATAGCAAAAGCTGCAAAGGTTGAACAATGTCAGTATCTAGATGTGGAAGGTTGCAGAGTGTGAATTTGCCCTTTCCCTGCTGCTGTGCAATCTTGGAGAGTGTGTGTGTGTGTGTGTGTGTGTGTGTGTGTGTGTGTGTGTGTGTGTGTGTGTGTGTGTGTGTGTGTGCGCGTGCGTGTGTGTGCGTGCATGTGTGTGTGTGCGTGTGTGTGTGTGTAAGTATTGAGTTTTGGAGGGGTGCAGGGAGGTGCCCTCCCCGCTTAAAAGATTATTTTACTTTTTTTTTTTGTTACGTTCTTCCATGTTTTGTTGTTCGATCATGTGGGAATGATATTTTGAAAATCGCACATTTGTACATTAAGTCTTTTGTCATAAATCCATTTGCTGTAAGTGGAACAAAAACCATGCTGAATATTGGAAATTAGGGTGGGTTTTAGAAGAGTAGATTGTGTTTTTAAAGAACAAACGTACTGCCCTTGATAGATCACAACACACACAGTAAACTACATAGATTATCTTCAAGAAAATAACTGCAACACTTAAAACAATCTCTTCATATATGATACAATACACAGATGACACAGTTGACTCCACACTCATAAGCATATCAGACAACCTAGCACATCTCCAAAAAAATATTCAGGAAGCTTTAACAGCCACTAAAACATGGCCTTGTAACTCAGAATTCATGCCCAACCTTCAAAAAAACTATTCCCAAATTTCTCTCTCTCTCTCTCATAAAAAACAAAGTTTAAAATCCTATCTCTTAATAATGCAACCATTAAAGTCATTTCCCATAGCAAATTATTAGGGATGATAGTTAATAAGCTTAAATTTGAAATGCATATACAAAACTTCATAAAAAAAAATCACAAAAAAACACGGTTGGTTTACAGAGCCCAAATCTTCCTCACCAGTGCAACTAAAACTGTACCTGCCATTACTTCCTCCTCTCCCTTCTTTATGGCATTCTCAACCTTACTAACCTCCAGGCACCAGAAAAAGCTAAACCTGAACAATGCTAAAATAAAGTGGCTAAATTTGCAGCAGATGCCCCATTCAGTACCCCTCCCCCACTGCTGTATAGCAATAAAAAGCATAAACTAGATAGTTAGAACTACCACATCAACTAACATATACACAGTTTCTAAACACCTATAAAATTATCCAGCATTCATCTGCTTGTCCAGCACTAAATACCATTCTACACAATTATGCTCTCACTTGGTCATTATGATCCAATGAACAAAAACTCCTCTTTGTCCACAAACCTATCAAATCTGCTGGGCATGGACTGTACTTGTACCATATTGCTAAGGCCTCAAACTCCTTACCTGCACCCATCAGGTCAATACCAACTCTCCAGTTCTTTAAAACCATTCTGAAAGACTTTCTAGCCAAAATCTGGCTCTGTTCTTACTCAATAGCAGGATAAACTAAATCCCTAAATATTAACAAGCACTTATTCATACCTTACAGCTCCTTACTCCTCCTTGTTCACTCACTTCCATACTTCAGTCAGTTACTCTCCTCCTGACTCTCTATCTAAATATGCCATAACCCTGTTTTTCTCCCATTTCATATTGCAATTCCTGTTTGTATTATACTAACTTACCTTTAATTTCTCTAAACTGGCTAAAATTCTCTAAATTTTAAATCATTATCATATAAGTTGTATCTATCCTTAACCAATGTTTTCACATTGTCTAATTTAGTATAACTGGTTAAACCGTACATTTTTTTACTGAAGGGGATTCAATAAAGCCTACACGGTCATTTTTTACTGCAGGCGCAGACAGTTTTAGATTCAGTAAGCACCGCGCAAACAAGGTAAACACAGTGGTATGCTAATTATAGCATAAGCAGCTGAATTGCATGCTAATTAACTAATCCAACATGGTGGGGCTATTTAACAAGCTATAAAGCATCCGTCTAGACTCTGTGCTGGTTTCTCCTCCAAATTCCAAAACTTTTGGAATACAACCACGGAAAGGAGTCTACATGGACAGAATGTTATTGGCTGTGTACTGCTTGCATCAGACACAGTCAGTCCTGAACTAAAACTGTGACAACTGCTGCATTTATAAGGCAAGTCTTGAACCTGTATTGTTTAATAATATGAATGTGTGGCATAGCCTTATATTTATTAGTTGGTACAGTAAGCAAGCAAGAGCCTAGGCCAGATCACAATAGGCAGTATATCACTTGGAATCAATGGGCTATGACAACATCACAAGTCACGTATGGCATGACTCAGCACATACACCTTTTTGATATGGTTGAATACACAGTTCAACATACCCTCCACATGGCCTATATTCCCATACAAGGGTGTACATCAACATGCATCCACCTGAGTTGGGGGGACAGAACCTGATGCATGCATGTATAGAGACATCCTGACTCTCGTCGACTGTGAGGTAGTCCAACATGTTATCATGGACCTCTTCTACATGTACACTAGCAATACTCCAGGTGTGTGTGCAACAGATACGTGTGAGTTGTTAATGTTACAGAGTCCATTACATCTAACAGATGTCTTCAAAGAGGTCATTGAGGGCATGCATGATGACAACAGTATCATCTTGTAGAACTTGACCAGGTCAAGTCATTTGACACACATCCACACTGAGGTATTCAATCAACACTGTCATATGTAACCACAGATGGCTATATCATCAAATGGGTAGACCAGTGTATGACATAGATGGCATCCCACTATGTTGAAGTCTGTGACGTGCCCTAAATCTCACGTCCAGTGATCAGGTCTGCACATCAGGGGTGTCTGCTAGGCCTTTTCTGCCCATTGGTTAAGTGATGGACATCACAGATGACATACACATGGTGTGTCCAAACAGATGCCTGAATGACTACAGATTGTGGGTAATTGACTCCAGCTGTGATATTAGTATAATATAAACACTATCAACACATACAAAAAACTCCTGCCACAGCCATGACAATACCTGCATTAACAAGATACATAGAGGGATTTGTTGAATCAGTTAACAAACACATGACCCAAGTATAATGTGGACATCACACCTTATAATCAGACCAATAGGTATGTGACCTGTGACTTGGGGTAGATGGTACATCCACCAGCATGTGGGTACAGTGCTGACTACTCCCTTGAATGTAACATAAGTACTGGGTATGTGAAGGACATGCACATCAGAGGCCATAATACCTTCATGGTTCCCAGCCTTAAGGGTGCATCATGTACAATGCACCCTTCTTCTTGTACCTCCCTACACATCTTCCAGTGATGTGCAACTGAAGTGTACCACCTTTGTCACAGTGCGCTGTCACACAGCTTACTGGCTATACCTAGGTATTCTTTCTGTGACATATACATGGCTGTCTGTTGGTGTGGAACTCCAATGCATGTGTGCTACCTGTTCTGCTTGTGCACACACTACATACATAGGTGTTTGGCAACATTAATGGCATGTATATCATTCTTGACAGTCTGGATTATGCCATATCTATATATATATATATATGCCATGAACACAAGGCAACTAGCCTGTATTGCCCATATTGTTGCATACAGATATAGCAGTGGCCCTCCTAACACCTCCTGCAGATATTACAGTGCCAGAATAGTGTGTGCGGTTGTCCTCATGGAGTGTAGATGCATAATAGTTGTTCAAGTGTGTGTGCGCAGACTCATTTCTTATCACTCCACATCACATATGTTATGTCGGAGGCATGGGATTAGTGGTGGTATTATTCTGATATTGTTCATGAATATGGTTGTTTCTTGTAATGTTTTCCATGATCCTTTACCTGTGGCCACCTTTTTGGGGAAGTCTGCTGGGAGTACACTCATATTCAGGCATATCAGCTTGCACAGCTTCGCATTATGCACCCTACCTCAATTGTATGTCAGATCCCTGATAGATGCCCTCTGCATTTTTCATGTAAGGATGCTTGTCTCACACAGACATCCTCCACATTGTTAGGCCACTTTGTGTGACAGTCACAGGCAACACATTTTCACTGTACAGTCTGTACTGTACTATATAGATATGTGCTTGGTGTTGCTGCTACAACCATCTTCCATTGACATGCCCTCCTCTGCTGTACATGAGGGACTTTCACCTGTCTTCTTTCCTTATGTTCTTTCTACAATTCATCTCTTTGTCCCTGTTCAATACACACACTTCCCCTGAGTGATCATTTTATATGACAGTCCATGTCCTGTTACAGCTCATTAACACAGCTTCAGTAGAGAATGCTAGGAATAATAAATCACGATACTCTGCACTCTTGGTACATTGTCCTGTACTGTGTTTGGACCATATACTTCATATTCATAGCTCTCAACTGTCCAGAAACTGCCCAGGATGTCCAAATGTTTTCCTTATGAAATGTGTGGCTTTCAGCTATATCACTCAGATGATCTCTGGACTGATGTGGCTCAATATTACATACATTTGAGTGGATACTGCTCAGCTGTCCTGATTTGTGCAGAATGTCCAGCTTTGTCTCATATTTGTGATCTTTTTCTCATAACATTTTTGTTTTCTGACAAATCATTGGCATGTCATTGCAGAGTGAAGTCAGAAACTGATGACTGACATTTGAGTTTCAAATTTCATGCTCTTCAGAAAGTTAATGCTAATGTACAACCTATTATCAACTTTCAAAGTTTGGAAGTGCAATATTAAAAATCTGCCCCTATTTTTGGTCCCCCCCCATTATGCATGCTTTTGTCCATATATCTTGCTCAAAGAGGATGACAGGTATGTTTGAGTTTCATTCTATCACATTTCTATGTGACATCTATGGCAAATATGTCCCTATTTCTGGTTAAATGTCCCTGCATTATGTTGGCCTTTGTGGAAACATGTTTCACTAACAGACGCACAGCTATCTGAGATGCCCTAATGGTCACTGTGGCATTCCACACAAATCCATGGAATGTAGGTGCTGTGATTTATACAGCATTGTATCTGCATTTACATACACAGTTCCCAGCTACAAAACCTAACTTAGGTGCATCACATGGCATTAATATGCATTGCTCACTGCAGCTCGCACCATCGTGCAAACACAAACTCTGTGCAGGCTTAGTGAGGAGCCTGCACGACGTTTATTGAATTCTGAGGATTGTTTTTTTTTTTTTATATTGTATTATTTTGAAGATTGTAAAATTATTGTTCTTCAAATATTTTTGTAATACTTTGGAGCTTTTCTCCCAGGCCTCTGATGAAAATGGTCACCTATCCAGTCAGACTTTCCCGGTAATTAAATGTCAATAAATAAATGAGTAAGTATACATCACTTGATAAAAAAATCATCAAATATTCTATCATCCAATTATTTTTTAATCAGTGATGTTATATCATGCAGTATAATTTCTTATTAATGTTTCCTCTCCAAGGCATTTATTTATAAAATGATTGACTAGCTCATTTGCTTACTTGTTTGTCGCAATTACTTCTTAAACCCATAACTGCAGTACAAATGGATGCATGTTATTAAAATGAGAACTGCAGTATCATCCTCTATCCCATCTCATCCATTCATCCCAAAAAGGCTTAAACCATCATACTCCTCTTTTCACAATAGACGTTTAAGAAGTGCTTCCTTTCAACATCCTCAAAACCTTTTGTCAGCATCCAAACATACCCAACATATTACCTGAAAATAATATAATGCTTCATATGGTTCTCTCCCTCCCCGTCAATCTACTCCACTTAATATTTTATTTCCTAAACATTCTTTAAACCATCTTCATTTTAGTATCCACAGACACACATATTCTATTTAATAGATTCCACTTTCACTCATATTTTAAAAATAAGGAACATATCAAGTACACCTCTTGTATAACAAACACAAAAGCATCTCTTTTTTGCCTCCAATACCTGCTGATCATCAGTCCCCTTTTGATCTAATGACCCTTTCATTTTCTTATCATTGAGGGTGAGAGTTGCCCAAAAGAAGCCATCATTTAGGCAGTCATTCGGGTGGTTAGAAATTTTCTTTTACTTTTCTTTTGAGAACTACAACCCCCCACATGCTCAGCTTCTGCTAGAAAGTTGGAATATCCAATAGGTTACTGGAGCTGGACAGTCCCTTGCTTGCATGCATGGGGATATATGCCTGCAAGCAATCTGACCCATCTGTCTTGAAACATGGCAGGTAATTTCCCCGATCTTTATTGGAGAAATCATACCGTACCCTTTTGTTACCTGAGGGTGCGCAACTCCCTCACCCTTCATACTCTTTCATTCCTCTGGCTTTTCCAGTTTCAGGACCTCTAATTGAAACTTGGTCACCTGGGCCAGTCAGGGCTCCATTTCTCTGCTGCATGAAGTCAGTGAGAGATCTTATAGTCTACTAACATTCTACCATTTTGCACTGCCAGTATTATCAATCCTCTGTCATCATCAACTGCTCCACCTACCCCACTCATTAGAAACCTAACAGGCAAACCAGCTGCTATCCATTCATAGGTTCATAGGTAGGTACTAGGCTATTGGCCCTAGGGCCTATACAATCCTAGCCAAAAAGGTACCCTGGCTTTCGCTACCCAAGAAAATTATTTTCCTGTGCCCCTGTCAAGCAGAGCCACAGAAGTGATCCCCAGGGTGAATTTCCTATTTCCCATCCAATCATCAAGATTTTTCTTGAAGAGTGCTAATGACAGGTAGTCTGTTGTAATAATGATAATACTGATAATTCAATTACAATAACAACTGGATAGACCAGACAACAAACTACAACTCATTCCTCTGTCATCTTTCAGTTCTAATTTGACTTTATGGTGCAAAAGCACAAGTGGCTTTGAAATCTCCATTTCCACAACTCTGGTCTCGGTCTTTCCATTCAGATCTTCCATCACTCAAGCATTTCTTTTCTTGTTACTTCTTAATGCAAATAAATCCTAAAAACATGCAGTCTTGTTATACTGCCCCTAATGATCAACAAAGTATAAACAGTGTAGTAAACAAATTATTTAACTCAATGTTAGAGAATTAATTCAATGTTATTTAACTAACCAATTTCAATGCTCCTAGTTCCTCATCTTCACAGTACTATTTTTACAAATATATCCATTTCAGCTTATGTCTCACTGTAAGAGAAACATATTTTATTCATGTTCACTTCCTCTTAACTTTAAAAATCCCCCTCTTTAAGTTTTCACTGTTTATATATAATACTACAGTATTAATGTTGTGGGCAATTATTAAGCTCACACAGGATGTCCCTGTTTATTGTTTGGTAATAATACTGTAATACAGTTTAATTTTTATTCATAATGACATCTTTATCATAACTGATTACTCATTACTAAAATATCATCTTGCAACATACTTATTAAATTGTATAGTAAACCGGCATCATATAGTACATAAATATTAAACATTGAAGCCTGTTTATCGTTTAATGTGTGTATAGTAAACAGGCTTCATCCAGTGCATAAATAGAAAACACTGAAATAGTAAACTGAAAACATTATAACAATTTCTGATGAAGTATACATTTATAACATAGTTGAACAGTTGATGACACAATGTACAAAGTCTCCAAGATCTAACACAATTTTACTTTATATTCATAGGTCATACTCAAATGTTAACTGTTTAAATTTATCTTTCATCAAAGGAGCTGTGACTGCTACTAAAACAAAACAAAACAAACAAAAATAAACCTCATGGTTTCATCATCAATGGTCTAAACTTAACATAATTCAAAAAGTATCCACTATGAGTTCAGCCCGACAGAGAGGAATGAAGCTCTGGTTAGTAGTCAAATGACCAAGGCGTAATAAACAGCACTGGCACTGGAAGGGCTGGGAAAGAAGGATGAGCTTGTGAAGCCAATGCCAGCTTGCCTTCCTGGAGCTGAGGGAGCTATCCAGAATCACCATATCGGTGACAACTGCTACAGGACAGGTGATCACCAGTTGAAGTGGCTAGAGTGGGTTCATGCTGCAAAAACAGCACATTGTCCACTGTTTTGAAGGATATGGGTGGGAGGACACACATCACTACCTGCCCAAGCACCCACTGAAGGTCTTCTGGCTGCAGAGAGAGAAGGGTTGGGGAGTTGGGGATCTTCAACAGGGACCAGTAATTGGTCTGCTCCTAATGCTCACCTCTCATCTCCAGGGGAAAGAATGAGTTGATAATGCCACTGAAAAAAAGAAAGAATAAACAGGAATGTTCCTGTCCAGTTTGGAGTTGCCTGGCTATCACCTGTGTAGGACTAAATGAGCTACTGGGGCACAGGTAGGGGAGTCATTGGGCAAGCTCTGTGAATGGGGGGGGGGGAGTATCCTCCTAATTATGACTGACTTTCAAATAAACTGTTTCTCTGTAATGAAAAGTAGGCTGTCACAATATTTGTCATCATAACAATTATTAATTAGTTTTATGGGATCCCCATCAAAATAATGCACTCTTTTTCTTTTATAGTCGAGCCTTCACTTCCAATAACTATAGCAAGCCTCCCAGTTCTTAATCACTATAATACAATATCCAATTTAACACAGTTAAAAATACACCTTCTCTCTGGTTCACCTAGTCTCAAAGTTTGTTATAAATATACATCTGACCATAACTACATAGGCAGTTAAATGAAATCTTCCATACCATCTTTGCCCAGATGATTTGTCCCAAAGAATTTTTCTATTCCGCTCCTGCTAATCCTTCCATTCTTTTCCCACAGTATACCTCTCAACCTCTTAACGCAAGAAATCTGGACAAAGCCATAAATAATTGCTCAAAAATAGGAACACTTTTTAAATATTGCACTTCTAAACTTAGAGTTGACAGAATAACAGGTTTTGCATTAGCATGAATTTTCTGAAGGATATGAGTTCTGAAACTCAAATGTCTGTCATGATTTTCTGACTTCATTTTGTAGGACAGACCGAAAATATGAGGCAAAAATCTGGACAGTTGAAAGATTCCACCGAGATGGAAAAATCACTTGGATTATATTTCTCCCATACTCAAGACTCGATTACTTATCAAAATAACTGCAGATGCAACTTCTTTAACTCAGACTTTGCCTTTCCAACATTTGTAAATATCATGAGACACTCTGCTGAGTAAGTATTCAACACAGATGGAAAAGACCAGCCATAGTTTTGTTTGCAAATCTTACACTGTGTAACAGCTGTGATAGAATACAACTTCTGCTGTAAAGTTACATCCAAATAATCATGATCCACATGCATCATTTCACAAACCGCTGGAATTGTTTTCCTGGCTGCCATCATACCTCTCAACCTGGAAACATCAAAAATATGGACAAGGCCCATAAAAAATAGGTACAAATCTGTATGCAGCTTAACATAAAATTTGCATACATATTTACAGAACCCCGCCCATTCCAATGGAATTGTGAGATACCACTTTTAAATGCAAACTGAAGAACAGACAACCAAAATATGGCACCAGAGTCCCCCTGCACTGCCTGCAGCCATTCCAATGTCCAATTACCTGGCTATTGCACCCCATTTACCATAAACACTAATGTATACACACACACAAGCCTTTAGGTCAGAATACATTTCACTTCAGCATAATAAATACAGCCTTCAGTTCAGCATAATAAATTTCAGTTCAGCATAAATACAGCCTTCAGTTCAGCATAATGCAGCCTTCATTCAGCTTAATAAATACCTCAGGGCTTGTTTACAGAAGTTCAACCACAACATAATAAATACCTCTGTTGTGTTTCACAGCATAATCATTAGAATCATTTCAGCCACAGCATAAGAAATTAAATACCTCTGTTTCCACATTCTGCAGCCCTGGGGCTTGTTTCCAGAAATCTGCAAAGTCCTCAGGGTTCCTTTCACACACACTACAGTGCAGCAATCACCTTGCAGCTTGTTCGTTGAACCAGCAGCACCATTCCTGCTTCTAAACAGCAAGAAATACATTCACGTCAGCTCAGTTGCTCAATTCCAACAGGCTATACTACCTTTCTAAGAATGGGAGGAAGGAAATCAAACTGCAGCTGATACACAAAGCACCTTCCACACACCAAAAATCCGGAAATAGCAAACAAAATGCAGAAGGTGACACCACTGGAAACTGATACCTCTGTTATAAAAACCAAGAAACCTTCTTTCTTTGTAGAAAATCTTCTTTAATCAAGGGTTAGCGCTTTCACGTAGTAAACACTACGCTTCTTCAGACATAAAACAAACAAAACAGCACCACTCTTAAATACTGGTTTTGGCGCCAGAAACAAAACAATCTATCTATTATTCAATTAAAAACATTGGTCAAGTCTTAAAGGCATCTAATATCAAACACTATGTATCAAAAATAAATACATCTCTGTTGTACATCTAAAACATCTAAAATAGTGCATATATCAAAGCGACTCTGTATTTCAACCAAAGCCGACTAAGTACATGTTTAAATTTGTTACTAGAACTCTATTAAGGTTGAGCGCAATTAAATGCAGTAAACACTCTGCGTTAACCACATATTTTCTTTTTTCCCTTTTTTCTTTGTCATGCGCAATAACGCTGAAGTTGACAGCTCAAACTAATAACTCTAAGAGCTCTGATATGCAACTTGGCACAATCACGAAGCACTTAGATGTTTATAAATTAGAGATCTCCCAGCTACGATCTCCCTGGTTCAAATAGCAACAGTCAGTTTATTCAAGGATGCATGTACTTTACATTAAATAAATCTGAACACTACACCATATGTGAATAAGTGGTTGCTCTGTTGTTTAACTGAAATAGACTAAATGCATGTTTAAAATTGTTATTAAAACGCATTTAAAATAAAACACAAAGAGAAACGAGAAACGTTCTCTGTTGAACACATTTCTGCTTTTTCTATGTCATGTGCAATAGCACTGAGGTTAACAACTCAGACACTGTCGGCTCTGACAGTTCTAAGATACATCTTGACACAATCACATAGTGCTATTATATTTATATTTAAAAATCAATGTCAGCAATCTCCATCCTACAATCTCACTGATCCAAATGACAGTGATCAGTTGGTTCAAAAAGAACAAATATATTTGCATTGGATAATCCGGTGGACATAGTTAACACACTGAATGATCAAGGCAACATATGTAAGCAGAAAACAACATTAGTTAAAAGCTGTCGCTAATCCTAATGAACATTTTTTGACATATAAACACATCTCGTTTATGAGATTATATACATAGAAAGATTTTCTATATGTAACGATTTTCTATACATGACAAATTTATGGGCCATGCAATGCAATTGTTCTAAACTCATCTTCACAATGCGTGATGTTAGAGAAACTCTTCAGTGATACGGGATGATGTGAGAAAACCAAATCCATACTCCCACTAATGGAAAGGAAGTCTCAGAACAATCAAACAGGAAACCATGTGGCTTGAGCTACTACACATTATCTATTTGTAGTTGCAAAATCATCTGGGTTATATAAAACCTCATTAAATTGTTATACTGAATGATAAACTTGATAATAAATGTCATGGTTCGCTATAGTCCATGACTATGATAGAATGAATTATGACTAAATAAACAAATAATAAAATCATTAATCAAGCACATCATAAAGACTGAGGTATTCTGTATATGTAAAAATAATCAAATAAAACTAAATTAAATCATGCGACTTTGTTGCATATAGGCATAAATATATGAATATGTATATATGTGTATCCCGAGGGATACATGTAAAATGTTATGCCCCAATAGATAAAAGTTGATGTGCGCTATATCTATGACATAATACTCAAAGTCAACACAATATGTCTAATGATATAAGAACCGCAATACATCAATATTTCCAAATAACATGTGTAAAAACAAAACAATATGATCTAGTCGTGTTGATATGGTCAACATATGCAAGTGTATATGTATGCTGGAACTAAGCTAAACCAATAAAAAATGTGATAAAAAAAAATTATTTTATGAGTATATGCAACACGAAATCTGAGTGGAAATATTATAATTTTCTATTCATGAGGACAGGTTTGATGGAAACATATTGATTCAGACCCGGATGGTCATGTGCCCTGAGCTTCAAAATCCATCTGAGCTCTGTGTTGGCCAGATGGTTCAAGCCATCTCCACCTCTAGGAGTAGAACTGATAAGTTTCAAAATCTTGAAGCTAAAACTATGGTTGTTATAGAGTAAGACATGTTTGGCTAAGGCATTCAATTCAGTGCCTTTTTTAATATCGTAGAGATGGTTATACATCCTATCTCTTAATCTGTGTTTCGTTAAACCTACATAAAACGCTGGGCAATTATTGCATGTTGCTAAATATACCAAGTTGGTACTATTACAATTGGAGCCAAAAGTGGGTTTAAACACATACATGCCATTAGGATGGATGAAATCCTGTGCTTGAGAAATATAGGGACACATGTGGCAGTGTCCACATGGATAAGTTCCCAATCCGATGTTGCTACTATTATGACTCATCAAGTTCCTTTCAATACATAAGATCTGTTTCAAATTATCACAATTCTTATAAACAAAACATGGGTAATCTCCCGTCAACATAGTAGGATGGAGATTGTTGACATTGATTTTTAAATATAAATATAATAGCACTATGTGATTGTGTCAAGATGCATCTTAGAACTGTCAGAGCCGACAGTGTCTGAGTTGTTAACCTCAGCGCTATTGCGCATGACATAGGAAAAGCAGAAATGTGTTTAACAGAGAACGTTTCTCGTTTCTCTTTGTGTTTTATTTTAAATGCGTTTTAATAACAATTTTAAACATGCATTTAGTCTATTTCAGTTAAATGACAGAGCAACCACTTATTCACATATGGTGTAGTGTTCAGATTTATTTAATGTAAAGTACATGCATCCTTGAATAAACTGACTGTTGCTATTTGAACCAGGGAGATCGTAGCTGGGAGATCTCTAATTTATAAACATCTAAGTGCTTTGTGATTGTGCCAAGTTGCATATCAGAGCTCTTAGAGTTATTAGTTTGAGCTGTCAACTTCAGCGTTATTGCGCATGACAAAGAAAAAAGGGAAAAAAGAAAATATGTGGTTAACGCAGAGTGTTTACTGCATTTAATTGCGCTCAACCTTAATAGAGTTCTAGTAACAAATTTAAACATGTACTTAGTCGGCTTTGGTTGAAATACAGAGTCGCTTTGATATATGCACTATTTTAGATGTTTTAGATGTACAACAAAGATGTATTTATTTTTGATACATAGTGTTTGATATTAGATGCCTTTAAGACTTGACCAATGTTTTTAATTGAATAATAGATAGATTGTTTTGTTTCTGGCGCCAAAACCAGTATTTAAGAGTGGTGCTGTTTTGTTTGTTTTATGTCTGAAGAAGCGTAGTGTTTTCTACGTGAAAGCGCTAACCCTTGATTAAAGAAGATTTTCTACAAAGAAAGAAGGTTTCTTGGTTTTTATAACAGAGGTATCAGTTTCCAGTGGTGTCACCTTCTGCATTTTGTTTGCCATGACCTTTCTAAGAATGTATGTGCTGGCTAATAGGTTCACACTCCGTTTCACTAAAGCATTACTTAACTCTGTACATACTAGAGCAGCTAAACCTACAGCTAAAGCATTACTGAACTCTACACACACACACACACACACACACACACAAACCATTCTCGCTAAAGAATTACTTAACTCTACAAAGCAGCTAAAAGGGAAGCATTACTGAACTCAGCTAAAGTGCGCACCCACACACACCGTTCTCACTAAAGAATTACTTAACTCTACAGACAGCTAAAACGTAAGCATTACTAAACTCAGCCAAAGCACACACACACAAACACACACCATTCTCACTAAAGAATTACTTAACTCTACAGAGCAGCAATCTCTCGTCCCATGATACGTGCACTTACTAGTTAATTGATCCATGATTCAACGAGTGCAGCTCCCGGGCCAAGCTGCTGCTTCCCCAATAATACTTGCTTCATACAACGACCACAAAAATCCAATGCATGTAATAAATACGACGATGCAAAAGGAGCTGCTGCTGCTTCCTCAATGATAATTCTGGCCCAAAATGAGCAAGTAATCCACAAAATTGCTTCCTCAACGATAGCAAGTAATCTAGATGAGTTATTTTTTCCCGCTCACACATCCAAACCAGACAAGTAATCCAAATGAGCCAGAAATGATGACGTGAGCTACAGGAGCTCAATTCCGACTGGCTGACATCCCTGATGGAGCTGACGTCATTGCGCACATGATGACATCAGCTCAACAGTGCAATATTTGAAAACATTAAGCAAACCAAAAGAAATAAATCGGAAATGAAGGGGTGCCACTTGGGAATCGTGGCACCCCTTCATTTGGACCCCAAAACTCGGTAAAAAAATGAGTAATTCGGTACGGTTGAGAGGTTTGGCTGCCATAACTGCAAGTATACTTGTTCCATAGATTCATGGGTAATTACTACGTTAATGACCACTAGGGCCTTGATAAGCCTAGCTGTGCAACCCAACCAATTATGTCCCTATGTGTCATGGTGTTTATTAGGAGGGGGTATGTTATGAAGTTTCTAGAGATTATGTGGGGTATGTTAGTATGGGCATTACTGTCTACCTCTGTCAGAGACATGGGAGCCATACCCATGGTGATTTTCTGATTTCCCATCCAATGGTCAAGGTTACTCTTAAATAATGTTACAGATGGACTCTGCTTCACATGGATGGGAAGCCTGTTCCAGTGCATGGGGATCCTCTGAGACATATATCTGTCTCACCAACATATCTTATTTATGTCACAAGCAAAATTTAACTCTTTGGATCTAGTGGTTTTGATGCTGTTCATTTTGTGGATGTGCAAAAAGTCCATTAGAGCTGGATCTGAGGATATATTGTATTCCAGGTGCAGACTCTCAGTAACTTGTAGGAGATAGAGTATAGAGATAAGACTTTAAAGTGATTAGTACAGGACAATGTGTTTATACCTGGATTCTTCTGATAAGGAACATTTGTAGGCATTCCAACTGTTGCCTATGTCTGGTCAGGTACATACCGAAGACGGCATTATACTTGATGTGTCTGATAAGGGCCAAATAAAGTGGCACAATGACTTCCTTAGACCTGGATGCCATGCCCTTACTTGCTAGGTGACACAATGATTTTCTCACTACCTTAGCCACATGTTGGTCAAAGGCCAGATTACTGTCTACATATGTTCCCAGATTCATGACTACTGGGGTCAACTCTTAATAGTGTCTTATCAATCGAGTAATCAGCCTGGGTGGCAGTTTTTCCAAAAGGCACTATAATGCATTTATTAGCATTGAGTTTTAATCCATGACTTTGGCACCAGTCATTTGTCTGTGTTAGTCCTGCTTGTAAGATGTTTGTGTCATGGGGTGAATCTATGACAGCTTCCAATATGTCACCATCTGTGAACTTGATCAGCCAAAGAGCCTTGACAGTAGCTTTCACCTCCAAGAAGTAGATGCCAAATAGGAATGATCCCAGCAAGGAAGCTCTGAGGTACCCCACTGTTTACAGGTCTCTTAGTGGAGGTGTTCTCACCAATCTTGACTTCTTGGGTAATATCTCTGGGCCAGAGGGAAATCCAGTGAGTTATGTAGGCATTTATGCCAACTGTACTAGAATGGGCTAGAATGGGGTATTATATCAAATGACTTAGCCAGGTCCACGTAGGTGATATGCACCATTTTCCCCTCATCCATTGCCTTAGTGACATTCTCAAAGAAGTCCTCCAAGTTTAGTATGCATGACATTCCCTTGAAAAAAACAAACTGGGTCAGGGGGTTCAGTGTCTAAATCTTGTCTGTGTTTTTGTTGATGATAATTCATTCCACGGCTTTACATGTTAGACCAGTCAGACTAATAGGTCTGTAGTTTTTGGGGCCGACTTATGGCCCACCCTTGTGAAGTAGGATAACTATTGTAATCCTCCAATCTTGTGGTACAAAGCCTATTTTTAGGCTACAGTTGAAAAGTGTCTGAAGTGGTCTTGATAGGTCATGTTTCAAGCTATTTAGGAGGCATCCTTGAATATTGTCAGGGCCTGCTGAGGCTATGTTTTTGTTTTTTTCAAGTGCCATCAATACCTGCTCCTTGTTAATAGTTGGGGTTATTCTAGTATTTCATGGGGGGGGGGTGAAGTTTGAGCTGATTTTGTCAGGCAGCATATTTGCTGTTCACTCTGCTCAATGAAGATGGCACAATTGATCACCATTTCAGCACACTGACGTGTGTTGCCTTTGAGGTTTTGACATAACTGTTGAAGGCCTTGTAGTTGTCTATAGCCTGTGACCTTATCTTGACCTCATACTTGGCCTCATTGCACCTCTTAGTTTCATGTTTAGTTTAAGTAGAGAGCTCCTATCATTATGGGGAGTTGCTATTCCTGATTTTAGCCATGACATTTTTCCTTTCTTTATATATCCTATTAAGGTTAGGATTCCAACAGTCTGGTTTCTTTTAGAGTTTGCTTTGGGCTTACTTCTAGTAAGTATAACAGCCTCTATACAACCATTTACATGGTTGTACAGGGTCTCTGTGAACAGTTCTGCATACTTTGCTGTGAATTAAGGGTTGGGAGGGGCAATGAATTTTGAAAAACTATCACTTAATAGGATGTAGTTTGCTTTGAAATAGTTCTTAACTGTTACAGGGTTTGCTGGGGTTACCAAGTTGATTTTTACTTTGAAAGAGAGAGCGTTGTAGTCTGATCTCACCAGTGAGGACATGATAATGGTGGGGGGGGGGGGGGTGCAGTGCTCTCACATATTGGTAATTGCCAGGCCCAGTATGTTTGAACCTCTGGTGGGTGTGTGTACTACTATCTGGCCAAGGTTATTTGTGATTGGACTTCCAATATGGCTGCACACTGAGTAACAGCTTAATATCAGCTCTCCCAGTGTGAAAACAGAAACTCAGAAAAAAGACAGTGAATTTGTTTTTTGGGGTAAATTTCAGTAACTGGCTAGTAAGTGCACTACCTGGATACCAGCAGAAAAGAAATTCAGAGAACCTGAAAGAAAATAAATCATAAAAGGTGAGGAGAAAACAGTGGCTGGGAAGAATCCTGCAGCTGTTCAGCAAAAAGCAGTTCAGGGTCCAGTTTAACTGCAAGACAAGAGTTCAGTAATCTAGAAGACAAAATAAGTCCAATGTGCATAGAGTGATTAAAATAAATGAAACACTGAAGAAGTATATGAAATCAAATAACAAAAGGCTGGGGAAAATGGAAGAAGCTCTAAACAGATATTTACATGAGCTGATAAAACTGCAAAATTCAGAGAAGAAAAGGCTAACTGAGTACAAGACTGATCAAGAAGAGATGTTTCAAAAAGTAGTAGAATTATAGGACAAAGCACAAAGGAAAACTCTGATATTTTCTACTGTACCAGAGAAACTAGAAGGGACCGTTTATATTAATTTTATGAATGCATAAATAAGCAACTGGACTGCTATTCCACAGCAGGAACTGTAAATTGAAGGGACATACTGTGTGTATGCTCAAACCTGGCCATGAGAAAGACATTTAATAGTAAAGATACAATCCTACCAGCAGAAAGAGTTGATTCTGACAAAACTGTGGTAGAAGGACAAAGTACTAAAAGTGGGTGGGGGACAGTGGAGTATTTGTGGAAAATGATTACACACTGTACATCAGGCAGAAGAGGATAGAATTTATTCTAGCCATCAGGGAATGTTGAGAAGAAGGAGTGAGATTAAAGCCGCTGTATCCAGCTATTTTCAGAATATTTTTTCTTGGAGGGTCAAAATATTTTTTTTTATACAGAAATGCTAAGGAGGAAATACAAACATTTGTCCAACAAAAAGTGAGCTATCAAAGAGAAATGGATTTTGCTTCTTATTCTTCTGATAATAAAGCCCATAGGCAGGCTGTGCCAATAAAAGATTTCCAATGCTCCAAAGGAAAATACTTGAGAGAAAGAAAAAAAGCACAAGAGTTGACTAGAAGAACCAGGAGTACACTAGAAATGAACCAGCAACTGGTTCTGGGAGATGGAGATCAACAGGAAGAGAACCAGCAACTCAGAAACTGAAGAATAAATGTGGGATTACAAAGCATTAATTACATTTATAAAGTATGCTGGGTCAAGAAAACCTGGAAATATTGGACTTTTTTTGGCTTTGTTAAATTTGTAGGGGACTCCAAAGCATACGGCCTAGTTCGTCATCATTAATGTTTAGAAGAACATTTTGGAGACGGGAAGAGGAAGGAAAGAATTAATTGTAAGTAAAACAAAATTTTGTTCTTAACAGGGTTTTTATAATACGTGTTATATACTGTATGCAATAAAGTAAAACGTTTTCAGTTATTTTTGTGTGTAACAGGGATACTAAATTAAACAGGTACCCCTAATTTTCCTTCTTTCTTTCTTTCATTTTGTTCAGTTTTAAGAAATGAAGGCATTGCAATGTAAAAAGAGAAGAAACCCTGGACAAAAAAGCATGATATAAGATAAATTAATATGCTTTTTTTTTACTTTTGCATAGGAAATGACAGGATTAAAGCCCTTGTCTTAATTTAATAACACATTTTAAGGCGTAGCAAATAAATAAAAGAACACTGAATATAATGAAGTTTCCCTCTAGCACATACATGTTTACAGTGCAACATGTACAGTAGGAGGCAACTGTGTATCTGATTCTTATGTTTCTAAGGAGATAATCTGATTAAGATTCATAAATTCATAAAAATTCATAAAATGATTCATAAAAACAGAATAAATATGTTTCTTTCAATAGCTGCGAGATAATATTTTCTGAAAGCATTCAAGCTGTTTTCTACATCTGGGAGAGGAATAAAAATAAGACACAGACAGCACTTAGTGTAAGTAGTAGCACTGGCAGTATCATGCATTTTAGCATGGATAATCTTCATTATAGATTAATTCAAGCCTGTGAGTGCGGCTCTCCATCAGACAATTGTTCCTATTAGGAGGGTTAAACTTCATTATTTGAAGATCTACATATTTTTGTGTTAGTATGCCAATAAGTTTTGGAGGTGCATTTTTTTTGTTTGAGAAGTTTCATTAAAACAAAAAGTTTTGCAAGATATGACATAGCCTCAAACTGATATGACAAGAAACAACTGTATAAAAGATCAACCTGCCAAACATTAGTGTACACATGTAACACAAAAGCTGAAATTACATTTAAAAACAGGTGGGAATAATAACTTTTTATCATAATGACACTTTTCATATTATCTTTAAATGTGAATAGTCTTACAGATACAAAAATGAAAGGATAGTGAACAATATTAAAAATGCAGAGTGCAAATAGCTATGCTGCAGGAGACACATTTGGAAAGAAATGAACATGTGAATTCGATAAAGAAAGGATTTCAGGATGGCTATTAGAGGAACATCTGGGACAAAGAAAAAGGGGAGCATTATATTAATTGTAGGAGGAGCTCCAATAGTGACAGAAAAGGAAACAAAGATAATAATAGTAGATTTGTAGTACTAAGAGGCTACTGGCAAGGGAGGAAGATTATGCTGGTATGTATTTATATTCCAACTAAAACTGCTACAATGGAGCTTAAGAAAATCCTGGGAGAGATCTTCAGCTTTCAGAAGGGAATATTACTTATAAGTGGGGGACTGACATTTGATTTGCAACAACTGAGGATGTATCTGGTGTTTAGGAGGGAAAATACAACAAAAGATAGTAGATTTTTTGAAGAAATTTATGAAAATATTTGGTACTGAAGATGTGAATTCAGTAATAGGAGTTAGGAGAGAATTTACATATTATTCCCCAAGGTACAAAAACTAGGGTAGGCTAGACAGAAATTATATTTCACAGGAACATGTGCATTTAATTATAAGTTTTGATATGCACCCAATAACTATTTCAGATCATGCACCAATAATAACTGAAATAAAAATGCACGGTAATAAAATAAAAATGAGACACTAGCGCTTCCTCAGCTATCTGCTGAAAAGAGAGGAATTTAAGGAATGGGTAATGGAAATTATCTGGGAATTATTAGAGAAGAAAAAAAATATTTCTGAAAATATAGCTAGAGAGTAGGATAAAATTAAAGTTGAGTTTAAAAACAGGGTAGAAATGAAAGAGAGATACTGTTAAGAAGTAACAAGAATTATTTAGACAGACTGACAAAGGTTAAAGTATTATGAAATAGGAAGAATCTCACAGAACAAGAGGTGCAATTGCAGAGTGCTAAAGAGAAAATAAGAGACTACCTCAATAATATGCATGAGTTTAGATAGACTGCCATTACGTAATTGTTTTTTAATAACTGCAGGGCACAAAAACATTATGCACAATCGCTCAGGCAACAGAAAATAGAAAGGGTTGTTGCCGAGCTTAAGAAGCCTATAACAAGGAAAATAACCAAAGATCCTGTACAGGTATAAGACATATTTTGGAAATTTTAAGAAAATATGTATAAAGCTGAGAAATGTGGAAATCAAGAAAAAGTACAAATGGAAATGTTTATGGAAAAAAATTAAATATGCCAAGATTAGAGGTAGATGCCATTCAATTACTAACAGGACAGGAGGAGGTGAGATAAAAATTGTAATGTATAACCAATCTGCAGGAAAGTCCCCAGGAACAGATGGTATTCCTGTGGAAGGTTTGAGGCTAAGAGGGAAGAAAGTGATAAAGATCTGGAAGGCTTTGTTTAACAGCATTTTAAAAGGAAGAGAAGCACCAACTTCCTGGAAGAAAGCGGTGGTGGCTGTGATACCCAAAAATGGTAAAGATTCATCAGATAAAGCTTTATCTAGGCCCAATTTGATTCTAAACCATGATTATAAAGTGGTAATATCTATAATGGCTAAAAGAATGGCAAGGATGGTGCCAAAACTGATAGATATGGACTTGATGTGTTTTTGTGGAGGAGGTACAAACATTTGACATTAACAGAAAAAAGAGGATTCAGAGGGAGGTCAAATGTAAGAAAGTACCACTGTAGTTGGTGGGTATTGATGCAGAGAAAGCATTTAACAGAGTAAGATGGGATTTTATGAGTAGGGCAATGGAAGCATTTGCATTCCCTAATAAAATTATTTGGTTGATTAGGAGGATATATGATGCATCAGAGGTGAAAATTTAAGTGGGAGGGGTTCCACTGTGATGCGTTCTGTCTGAGCAGAGGAACAAGGCAGGGGTGCGTTATTTCCCCTTTGTTATTTGCATTATATTTAGAACTCTTGGTAAGGAAAATAAAAGACTCAGAAATTCAAGGATACAATTGGCATGGTATTCAAGAAAAGTTGTCTTTATTTGTAGATGATATAATTTTATACCTGATAAAACCAGAAAAATGACATTTCAGTATTGTGGAACATTCTGAGACAATTTAAGATATTTTCAGGATACAAACTTACTGAAGATAAAAGAAAGGCAACAGTTGTAAACTATGTACCCATACATGAATTGGTACAGGAATATTCATATTTATGGAGACAGATTTTTTGTGGCAATTAAGGATATGTGGAAAGAGACTAAACAAAGGATAATACAAAAACTGAGAAACTGGAAGCTTTGTTTTATGGATATGGATAGCAAAATACAAGCAGTAAAATGTTTTTAGTCCCTTTATTGTTATATACAGGTCAGGCATATTTTTATCAACCAAAGGAAAAGTTGTGGATAGCAATTAATAAAAGGTTGAATGATTTTATCTGGGAAGGAAAGAGTGCAAAGATTAAGTGGGATAAGTTGATCCTCCCAATAGAACAAGGTGGTTTGGGATTATTAGATTTGAAAGGGTATTTTAAAGCCAAACAGTTAAGGCATCTACACATAAAAACAGAAAGCTATAATTCAAAGTGGAAATGGATGATAATGAAATGGAGTAAATTCAAAAAACAAAGACAGAGCAGGATTTTGGATGCAGATCCTTAAGGAAGAGCCATACAGAATATTTTACTCAAAGTAGCTGAAGGTATTCTAAGAACTAAGTCAACATAAGAATGGGAAAAGGAGATTTTGGCAATAGGGATGAGTGCAATTAGAGGTACAGAGCATAGTCAAGAGGGAGCTGGAATTCACTGGAGAAAACTGGCAAAGGAATTTTTTCCTCAAGGTGATGGCAAATGTTGCAGGTGTGATAGGCAAGAAAGAGGTAACTGGAAACATATGTCTTGGGAGTGTAATGAGTTGGCATATTTAAAAAAATTGCCTACAGAGAACTCTGTCAGAAATATTGGGTGAGCAAATTAATGTAACTAAGGAAATCATTCTTTTGAGCTGAAGCACAGGATCTAGTGGCTATCAAAAAATCAATTACTAGAAAACTGAAATCAGAATCTAAACCAAAAGAACTGTAACTGGGATCTTAAAAAAGGAAGGACCAAATTATATAGAAATATAAGGAAATTGTGGGGATAATAGATGCAGAATAATGTTCTGATGGAGGAGTGAGGTTTAAGAGAAGGCAAGAGCTGAGCAATTTATGCAATGCTGGACTGATGATAGTTATAAAAAAAGAAAAAAAATATCTCCCTACAGGTACATCTTATCCTGAAATGCACTGATATATGTACTGTCACAGAGATCTAGTTTAAGTTAATAGAGAGCACCCCCCATCTGGATAAGGCTTCAGTACTTACCATTCAGGTCTACTGCACTAGACAAGGACACTAAAGGCAGGGGGTGTCTCTATATTCACCCATTAGACAAAATAATTACCTGGAATTCCTTCACATCTAACTCACCATTAATAAAACCCTGTATCATATCCTAGCCCCAACTACAGACCCACCCCCCATATGTCTTTCCTGACCCATACCTCTGACATGACCAGCATTGGCTCCCTATGCAACAAGCTAATTTTCCAAAGGGACTTCAACTATCCCTCTGTAAATTGAAAGACTTACACATCCCTTAACATGCATGCCCAGAGATTTCTAGACTTCATTAATACACTCTCTGGGGCAGTAGTCCGCATCCCAACTAGAGGTGACAAAGTCCTGGACTTGGTCCTTACCAGTATGGGACAGCTCTGTTCTGTATCAATTGTAACTCCCTCCCTAGTCAAACCTTCCAATACCATAGTATTAAGAGATTATGCAAAGCTAATCTACTCAAACTGCGTGATGACCTGCCTAAATTTAGTATTCTCCTCCCAACCTGATTACCCAGTTGCATATGCTGAATACCTTACTGTCAAATTCAATGCTCATATAAATAGCTGTATAGAGGATTCTGACCCCTTCAAAGAAAATACAATGCCAGATATATAAATAAACACTATGGCGGAACCCAGTTATAAACAGGACAAAAAAAATAATTCAACGTAAAAATAAATACCATGCTAAAAATGCCCTTGCCAAATTTAGCAGGGAACTCTAGACCCTGATCAAATCAATCAAACTCAAATAATAGGTAAAAGTAGCTAACCAGGCTAAAGACGACCACAAAGCCTTCTTTAACTGTAAAATAAAAATTAAAATATAAAGCCGACCAACACAGCTGTAAAATAAAAGATTTAATGTACAAAGTTAGCGCTTTCACAGCAAAACTGCTGCTTCATCAGACATACAATAAAAACAGTCAAGAAAAAACATTTATATATAGATCACATGACATATCTAATTAGAAAGTTCAGTGAGGTAATTTTCTCCCTTTCAAGACAGGTTTAATGGAAACACGCCCATTCAAGCCTGGATGTTTGTCAGCATTTAAACTGACAATCCACCTTAGTTCTGCACATTCTGTCAAATTCACTAAATCACCAAACCTCAAACTTTCAGATAGCACTTCCAGAACAGCAAACTTACATTTATGTTCATTCCCATTTTCAGTGACATGCTTGGCCAGTACTTTAGTTTGTTTGCCTTTCTGGATATCTCCTGCATGTTCCAAAATTCTCTCCCTTAAATTATGGTTAGTTTTGCCAATATAGAAACAGTCACAGGTCATGCAGGTAGCACAATAAACCACATTCTCAGTGTTACAGCTTGAAAAACATTTCAGTTCCAACCTCCTATTCATAAATTTCAGGTAGAGAACAGTTGTATTACTAATAAAAACACAGGCATAACACCGCCGGCAAGAGAAGGTACCTAATCTCTCAGTCTTCATGTGAGGTTTAATGTGTTGATTTCTATAACATAGTTGACGTTTCAGGGAGAGATTGTTTTTAAAAGAATGTTTAGGTACAGGACCAACTATATCAGCTACAGCATTATCTATCAAGAGTACAGACCAATGATTTTTAAAGCATTACACAAATCATGCAGATGTAATAATTTATTACATAAATCTAGCATGCACCCACAATACATACCCAAAAATGTGCTTAAAGGTAAATTTTTACGAACTATGAGACTGCATGACAAGGAAGACGAAGCCCATGCTGCACTATGTCAGACTTTATTGACAGAGGCTACACAGAGTCTGAAGTATATAAAACTATGGATGAAGTCTATGGCCTTAAAGATTCACTTTCACAACCTTATTTCTCTACTAGAAATGTTAGTTCTGAACAATCAACTAATAATAACACAAATGTATTCTAACGTACTCCAGTAATGTTGGTGAGTGTAAAGTTTTTAAAAAACAATGGTCCCTACTCTTGATAGATAATGCTGTAGCTGATATAGTTGGTCCTGTGCCTAAATTTTCTTTTAAAAACAATCTCTCCCTGAAACATCAACTGTGTTATAGAAATCAACATATCCTCACATCAGGACTGAGAGATTAGGTACCTTCTCTTGCCGGCATTGTTATGCCTGTGTTTTTATTAGTAATACAGCTGTTCTCTACCTGAAATCTATGAATAGGAGGTTGGAACTGAAATGTTTTGCAAGCTGCAACACTGGAAATGTGGTTTATTGTGCTACCTGCATGACCTGTGACTGTTACTATATTGGCAAAACTGACCGTAGTTTAATGGAGAGAATTTTGGAACATGCAGGTGATATCAAGAAAGGCAAACAAACTAATGCACTAGCCAAGCATTTCACTGAAAATGGAAGTGAACATAAATTTAAGTTTGCTGTTCTAGAAGTGCTATGTGAAAGTTTGAGGTTTATTGATTTAATGAATTTGACAGAATGTGCAGAACTAAGGTGGATTGTCAATTTAAATGCTGACAAACACCCAGGCTTGAATGGGCATGTTTCTATTAAACCTATCTGGAAAGGGAGAGAATTACCTCACTGAAATTTCTAATTAAATATGTCATGTGATATATATATATATATATATATATATATATATATAGATATAAATGTTTTTTCTTCATTGTTTTTATTGTACGTCTGATGAAGCAGCAGTTTTGCTGTGAAATCGCTAACTTTGTACATTAAATCTTTTATTTTACAGCTGTGTTGGTCGGCTTTATATTTTTATTTTATAGTTTCTTGTGTATTTTGTCGACCTTAACTGAGCAGTGGCATTTTTTTATATTTTTGTGATAATTTCTTTAACTATGTTAGAAACCTCAAAAACAATACCCAGCACTGAAGAGAGCCAATAGTAAATGATACCACCTACTCAGATCCAAATTACTTAGTCAATCTACTTGCAGGTAAGTTTAGCTCAAGCATCACCCCCACTCCCCCAGAATTTCCAAATCTCACACTTGCATCTACACTGCCCCTCCAAATCTCCCAAATACAAGTCTTCAAGGCACTATCCAATGACAACAATGCTGCTTATAGGGCCAGATAACATAACAAGATACCTACTGTCTGGCCTGAAACAGGACATGTCAATCCTCCCTTCAGAGATTATTCAATATTAACTTGTAAACAGGCTATGTATCAGATGAATGGAGGATAGCAACAGTCATCCTCCTGTACAAAGGTGGTGCTTTAAATGGCCCAGGTAATTATAAACCCACAAGTCTGATGAGCTTCATCTGTAAGGTGGTGGAAATGATAATTATAGAATTAGTAAACAAGGATGTAGGCAACCCACAAACCACTGACACAAGACAATTCAATCTTGACAAGGGCAGATCCTGCCTATTCGACCCAGTCAACTTCTTGAGAAGGTTTCTGAAGCAATAGATGAGGGAAAATGAATACACATTGGATATCTAGAATGCTCTAAGTTGTTCAATACCATTCCGTACTCAGGTATTGTTAATAAACTTTCCCAGCTAAATGTGAATCCTTAAGGAACTTGATGGATAGCAAACTGGCTTACAAATAAAACCTAGGAAATAAGAGAGGGTGGCTCCATCTCCTACATAAGATCTGTCATTAGTGTTGTACCACAAAGTGCTGTCCTTTGGCCAGTTCTTTTTGATATTTACTTCTTGGAAATGAAAGTCAATGTTAAGTGCTTATGGCTCACCAGATTTGCTGATAAGTGCAAACTAGGTGCCATTATTAATTCTCCAGAGGACAAAAGGATCCTTCAAGAGGGGCTCTCCTATACAAATAGCTGGTATCAAAACCATGGACTAAAACTACATGCCAAAAATGTAAAATAGTATCCTTTGGCAAGCACAATGTCCTCTGCAGCTATTACATTGACAACAAACTCCTAAAAATCAATCCAGTAATCATGGATCTGAGAAACTATATAGACAGTGAACTGTCCTTTTATCACTGTCTAGCCACTAAGGCAAGAAAGTTCTTTTTCACTGCATATCTTATTAGTAAGGGCATGACAACCATGTCCAGGGAAGTGATAGTTCTTCTGTATTCAGTACTTATTAGTCAGATTATTAGGTATAATATGCCTGTTTGGCATGTAGCTTTACAAACACCTGACACAACTTGAATGCCCACAGCATTTTCTCACCAAATAAAAAAAAATCAAGGGTATAAATTATAAGACCTACAGTAATTGTTTCAAAGCCTAAACGTTGCTTAGGAGTGATCTCTGCCGCTCATAGAGAGACGCAACAGATCCTATCATCTCAAACCGACTGTATATTTTTCAAGTCCAATGGTGGCATAAATCTCTTCTACAACATACTGGAGGGACAGATATGGATCAGAGAGAATTCCAGTTCTTTAGAATCATCTTCCTCTCCACATAAAACAAAGTATTTCTCTTAGTCTATTCAGTCATCATCTGGATGAATTAATGGGAAACTTAAATGCATCCCCGGAGTAGTATCCTTGTCCCCTATGGAAAGGTATAACAAGTAAATGTTCTGCCTGCTCTTAGATTATTTGTATTTAAGTTGCAAAGGGTAAAAAAAAACAATCAGAATTTATGGCTAGTCTTCTAAAGATCCTCCTGGGTCAACAGGCTCTCTCTGATCATGACTTTGGGCCATTAGGTAGTAGCGCCACTCCAGTCCCCTCAGCTGGTGCGTCCTCATCTGGAATTTGGTATTGCTGACATGACAGTATGCAGCATTAACACTCTTACCTCTATGCAAAAATAATGGGGAACAAAAACCCCAAACCAAAATTTAAATATCACTCTTAGAAATGTAGAAAGTCTCTAAAATAACAAGTGTGTTGCATTAGCATACATTTTCTGAAGGTTATGAAGTCTAAAACTCAAATGCATGTCATTACTTAGTAACTACAGACCTCAATGATTTGCAGAAAACCACAAATTTTATGAAAAACAGGCCAAAAAAGGCAAAATTCTGGACATTCTATGGTGTTTCTTTTCTCTGTTTCACTTGTCACTTGTGAGCATCATTACTTGTTCACATAACCCCACTTATCTCAAGCAATGACTGATCACCTCAAGGTTGGTATTTAGGGCCATACTTCTCTTCCTCTGGTAAACCACTGCAGCCTCACTCCCTTATAGTGAAAGAAGACCAAACAGATCACAATTTAACTTGAATCCAGTTTAAAAGGAAAAAAAATGGATCTGCAAATGTCTTGGTCAAATTTTTCACTGACTGCATTTGTCCTGTTGCTCCTGTAAGGTATTCTGCTGCTAGGCATATGGCTCATTACTGAGCTCTATATGTGAAGCTTTACATGAATATGGGCATGGCTAACTGCAGTTTATCTACTGCTTTCATTTTAATGTTTTTTTCAGTGTACTTCTTACTGATTCTTAATGTACGTATTGCAGTAGTAATTCTGTGCAATGTAGGTCCCTTGCAAGGAATTTATTCTAGGATCAGTTCACTTGCTTGGCAAACATAAATTCATTTTGAACTAGCTAAAAAAAAATCATCTTTTTTAATTCTGTTTTTCAGCCCTCACTTAGTCTTCAACCCCACATCCATCTCACCTAAAGAAATACACACTATGTCTGACTTTTTAATATTGCATTAATTGCGGTATTAAAGAAATAGCAGGGGTAGGCTTTAACCCATCTAGGGTAGAACTGAAGCATCTTCATGCCACAAATACTGTCTCATGCATGAAACACTATTTTATTTATTTGTTTAGGTAGGACAGAATTACAAGGATCTATTTTTAGTCATGACCGTGTCACATACGCCATTTCAAAGGAAACTGAAACAAAAGCAAAGCAACATGGTTTGACAGCAGGTCTACATGGTAAACTGAAGGAATTATAACTGACAATGCAAATGGAAATGATAGCACGCATTTTTTAAATATGCAAATTGAGTTTTGTCTTCACTGCTATCAATAATGGGTTGTGCATTTGGTATTTATATATTATTGTGTAGTTAACAGTGCTGAAGAATATGTATGAATTATAGCACTTATAATGAGCATGTTGGTGATATCTTTGTAATAGTTACATGTGACTTTAGGGTATATTATATGAACAGTTAAATTACATGTAGGTAACACAATAAAACAGGTTTTATTCTTTATCTGAATGTTGCAAAGGAGTAGTAGTTTTGATGTGTGAAACTAGGAAGCTCTGAAATCTTGAGACTGAGATGGAGAAGGCATGGGATGCATCTGACAGGGGGTCTTATGGATATCGCAAGTGTTCTACTATCCACAGTGAGGCTGTGTTTTGGGAGATGCTATTGCTTGCAGAGGTTGAAGTGAATGAATTTATAATGGAATGTGGCTAATATACTAGTCTTGTAGGTGTATAGGCATCAGCCTGACTTTAGATAGTGAAACACAGTGGTGCTCTAATTTGGTTGTTGTTGTGTCTTTCGGCTTTTCCCGGTTAGGGGTCGCCACAGCGGAACTCCGGTCCGCTAATGACTGGCAGTAGATTTTTACATGCCGAGTTGCCGGCCCTGACGCACAACCTTAAATGAAGGTACGCCCGTTCACGCATGTCTCCACACAGAAAACGCTCTAGCTGAGAGTCAAACAGGACAACGTCTTATTGTGAGGCGACAATGCTACCGCAGCACCACCACCACAGTTAGTGGTGCTCTAATTTGGTGAAAGAGATAAAACATTTGTCAAGCTTAGTTTAATAATGTTTATAGTTTGCAAGGTAACTAAAAGCTATATTTTTTCTCTAGGAGTTGGTGTTGTAGCTGGTATATGATTTTTTTACTGTGGCTTAGAAATTACAAATTGTTTTAACTTATATGAGATTTAAAGGGAAGTTTGGATCTATCCATAAATATAAATATTTAAACTGTGTGACTTGATTAAGATGTGTACCTGATTGTGAGTAGATGGGGAAATCAATATGCGAGACCTACTTTTTTCATGCCAAATACCATAAACTTTACTATTTAATGTTTTGTTGACTGCCAAAAAGTGAATAAACTAAATATGTTTGAAAGTTTGCCTAGTATTTTTAATTTACATTTTTGTGAATAAGCATTTTTAAATACACAAGAGGGCATATAACATTCCACTTCAACAATATTAAACACTTGTATTACACATTACTTGCATGCATAAAATATAGAACAGCAAAATAACATTTTTACTACATTCATAACCCAGAATTGTTTTTATAATTATAAATTGCAGTGATAGTAACATGTTACTGTTGTTATGTCTTAGTCAATATAATCTGTCTTTTTATATCACTATACATCACTTCTATTTATAGTACAGATTTAGAATATCTTATTTTATATATCAGTGTTTATGTCTAGCTTATAATTGACTATAATCCTGTTCCAGTCATTCCTGAATGTATTAAATCTTCCCTGATGTCTACACATTTTAGTGATTTTTATCAAAAGCTCTAAATGTTTTTACAACTCATGTCCATGCATTTTTCAATATTAATTTTACATTATCTGGCTATCATTGACTTAATCACAGATACCAAAATAAATGACAATCTAAAATATTCCTTTTTATTTATTCCTCTTATTTAAAAATGCCAAGAAATGTCCAGTTCTTGTCAAATATATTTTTGCTTACTATATTTAAAACCATACATACCAAAACTGCATAACTTACCCTACATTTCTAAAAAGTTGTATTGGCCTTGTTTTCTTCTACTTCTATAAACTTATTGGTGTGATTTTTGTTAGTGAGTTAGTTTCTTAATAAAGTTTGAATTAGTAGGTTAGCCTTAATAAGCCTTTCTTCTATTATAATTTTAGTTTCAGTTCTAAGGTAGAACAGTCTAAGTTTACACTATGGTGTTAAGGGGAAAGGGGGACGTGGTTAAAGGAAAAAGTTAAATACTTTTATTGCTGTTAACAGAACCACCTTATGTAACCACCTCTTTACTCCAAATAACCGGATTATATGTAAATAATGAATGTTTTTGATGCTTTTCATTATATTCAACTAGGATCATTGCTTGTGTGCTTCAATAAAGGATATTCCATTTTAACTCAATTGTGGACTACCTACTATTTTCTATTTTATTATTTTACAGTATGTAGTTTGCAGTTCAATTCTTATTAGTGAAATAGATGCATAACATAATTCAAGGAGTAAACTTCACACCCTCCACACTGCAAAGTTTCTTCTTGGTTTGTTTTGACCCATGTGATCATGGGCTGCTGTGATGTGAATGTAAAAGTTTATTGACTACAATATGTACAGAATTAAAGGATGATAATTTCCTCTGGTTTTATATAGGTGGATGCCTAGACTAATGTTTCTGCTTAAGATAAAAGTAATGGTTTTCAAGCCTGGAAAAGCAAGTGAAAATTATGAAAAGCACAAAACAGTAGTTCTTTCTTGTATTTGCAAGGTTGCTGGCTTTTTCCCCATTAGCATATGCCTTTTGTTGGAGACTGGTAGCCTGCAGGTGAAAGCAATTAATCATAAGAAGTCCGAATAGTGTACTTGAGTGAAATCTACAAGGGCTCTTTTTTTGCATTTGCAAAGTTACTAGTTGTTTTCTTTTTTTTTTCCCATTTAGCAACTGCTTTTAGTTGGAGAAAAGCAGCCTGCAGATGCAAGCAATCAATCAAGAGATGTCTGAACGGATATGTTCTGACAGAAATCTACAAGGTAACTTTTAATGGTACATTGGCAAGCAGTTCAGTGAAAAATAAATGAAGTTATGAAACTGTGGTAAGTGAATGAGTTATAAAAAATTTTTGCCCCACCAGCAGCTTTAGTACCTTAATACATTAAATATAACAATGCGCAGTTTACTGAAATCAATGCACTTTTTCTTAAAGCTAAAATAGTTAATGTTTACTAAAAAGTATTTAAGCTGCATTTCACATCCTGGAGGGAGAGAGAGATTAGATAAGAACATATATCAAACAGTGTAAGTGGGAAGACAGGCTCTAACATGCACTCTATTATGGTTATTGCTAACTTTAGAATGTGTAACATATGTGGGTACAGGAGTCAATTTGAGCCAACTGCTCTTATCTGCAGGTGGTAAACTTCTTTTCTGGAAAGTGTACTTAGTTGTTTGTGTTTATTGCGAGTTAAAAGAGGGTGGGGAGGTTTTGAAAATGTATTTATCATTTTGTTTCTTGAGTGTTTTTATTGAGCTGAAAGTCTAGGAACATGGATTTAAACAGTGATGATAAGAAGCAACTACACACAAACTCAGCCTGCCAGACAGTGTGTGCATGTGAGCTGCAAGTTGGAAATATATAGCCAAAAGAATCGTCATGAATAATAGGTGGAAGTAATATTTCTTATCAGGGCAGCTGCTTAGTTGGTATTAATGTGGAATATATGTGTAGGCAAAAAGCATAGAGTATTGGAATATATTAAGAAATGTAGGGGTTAAGATAGCAATGTTACATGAGGTGAGTTTGGATAGAAATGATCATTTGAATTTCACAAAGAAAGAATTTCAGGGTCAAGATTCAGCAGAATATTGGGGTAAATGAAAATAAAATGGGTGGTAATATTAATTGAGAGATGGGCTCCAATAGTAACACAAGAGGAAAAAAGACAATAATGGCAGATTTGTGGTAGTAAGGGGTTACTGGCAATGGAAGAGGATTACACTGGCATTATTTATGTTCTCTCTAAAACTGTTGTTATGGAGCTTTGGACAATTTTGTGAGAAATAATAATCTTTCAGCAGGGAATATTATTTGTGGATGGGGACTGGTGCCTGATTTGCAAAAGTAACGCTATATCAGGATCAAGGGAATATTTCTAAAGTAGTAAATTAGAATAATTGGAATGGGGCGATTTCTAGCATGGCTGCACTATGGACAGATGCTGGTCCACAAATCTCTGAAACCAGAGATATACAAGGCAAAATTAAGAGGAAAAATGCCTGAAAGAAAATAAAAAAACAAATGTAACAATACACTGGGAGGACAACGTACTCAAGAATCAAAAGGTGTAAGTGATCAGGAAGAAATATAGAAGACAGTAGAAGTGCCATGTGGGAAACGAGAAAGAAGAAGAAAGCAAGTGACATTATAGACAATATGGCACAAACTAAAAGATCTAAAGCACATCTTAAAAAACAAACTACTTGTGCAGGAAAAGACAACTGATGAGAGCCACCAGAGGTTAAATAAACTTAAATGAGCACTCCACTATAAAACAGAATCTGATGGATGAGAATGTAGAATTGTAGGCAAGAGATGAAACAGTGGAAGCAAGAATGGACAGTAATTGACCAAGAAGACAGAGCAAGATGGAAAAACCTAAAAATAATAGGTATTCCAGAGAAATGGCAAGGGCGAGACTAAAAGAATAATTGTAGAGCTATGTGTCAGATGCACTGTATTCCAGAGAATGAGATCAAGATAGAAAAGGCACACTGGATATCATGGAGACCCAAGGTAGACCTAAACAAGAACTCCAGGCAGTGTCAGTAAGATTTCTTCATATGAACTGAAAGAAAGAATTTTGCAAAATGTGTGAGAGCTGGGAACTAAAGTTATGGGTGAGATAAAAGGGCCTTAATTGTTCCTGCAATTAAGTTGTGTAAGTAAAAAGCAGTAAGACTGAGACTGATATACCCAGTGATGCTTAGGATATTTCTGCAGAGAACAACAAGGATAGTAACAGATCGGAATAAAGCATTCACTATATTGCATAGCCCTGAGAACTACAGAATGGTGATGATGGAAGGGGAAAGCCAAAAAGCAATGGAGATGCGCAAAGATGTGGAAAATAGCAGCATGAAAAGGAGTGATCAGAGCCTATTTCCATTATTCTGGAGGCAGGACAGCTTAAATAAAAAGGCAGAAATAATAAGGGAAGCCAGATGGAGAAATGGGGTCAAGGAATAAAACAGAACAGAAGCGAGAGTGAGAGAGAGAAATTGTAAATGGGATCATTAACCCATATGGCTAAAAATGGTTGAAAAGGACGGAAACAGACTGAGACTTTGGGTTAGGATAATTTATGTCTTCTACTATTGATACTGAAACATATACCTTTTGTATCTCCTCCTGTACCCATTTCCTAACTGAAGTGAGTCACAGTTACGATTTTTATGTTTTCTCCCTGTAATATAAAATGAGATCCCAATTTGTACTAGCAACACACACACAAATTCACAGAAGGTGATGGGGAAAGGCTAGGAGTGACCTTAGGTCAACTGGTGCCCTAGGCAAAAGGACTCCACGGTGCCCCCTACCACACCATCTGGTACCCCCATCCTGATCTACCTACACCAAAAAAATACTAGAAAGGCGCCCCTGCTACAGCGGTGCCTTAGGCAGCCACCTAGTTGGCCTATGCCTAAGGCCAGCTATGGGAAAGGCAAAATGAAGATGTACGAAGAGGAGATAGAGAAAAGACATAAACATTTAAAAGTAGAATGAAGGAATAAAGTAATGGACTAATTACATAGAATGTATTAAACACTCTAAGTAAGACAAGAAAGGGATGCAGGTAATAATGCTACTGTTAACAAGTTTACTTAAAATCAAAGGGACTGGAGGAGGCTCAACAGGAGAGTTGTGAACAACCTCCCCCCACCACCATCAAACAAGAAGACAGAAGGGGTGGAGGAAAAAGGAACAATGGTGGAAAAAGAGAAATATGCAATAAAACGCAAGGAATATAGGGACAAGACAAGAGCGAGCAATGTAACATGAAAAATAAGGAGATGCAAGGCCAGGAACACACACATGTACAAAAGACAAACAGCTATAGAATAGGAGATATGTATGGGAGAGACAAATAAATGAAAAAGAGAAGAAATGAGTTAACAGCCTGCATATCATTGCTGGAACCTGTGTCTAACAGAGCTCTTTTCAAACTATCTGGAAATATACAGAGCTAAGTATATTTTTTTGTTCTTCAGAATTGTGTACTGTAAATTGTTGCTGGAATATTTTTTTCAGAGTTGTGCACTGTTATTTTTGATTCACTGTATGGTTTTTCAGATCTCTGCTGAAAGAGTTTGTCCCACCTCTCCCTATTTTCTGCTGTGTCTTAAGTTGGTATAACTGGTTTTTACAGCTTGTGTTATCTGACTATCTGAAGGATTACTTGCATAACAATAGACCCTGTTAGTTAACAGCCTGCATATCATTGCTGGAACCTGTATCTAACAGAGATCTGTTCAAACTATCAGGAAATATACAGAGCTAAGTATTTTTTTTTTTTGGTTCTTCAGAATTGTGTACTGTAAATTGTTGCTGGACTAATTTTATTCCGAGTAGTGCACTATTATTTTTGATTCACTGTAAAGTTTTTCAGATCTCTGCTGAAAGTGTTTTGTCCCACCTCCCACTATTTTCTGCTGTGTTTTAAGTTGGTACAACTGTTTTTTTACAGCTTGTGTCATCTGACTATCTGAAGTATTATTTGCATAATAATAGACCCTGTTAATTAACAGCCTGCATATCATTGCTGGAACCTGTGTCTAACAGAGCTCTTTTCAAACTATCAGGAAATATACAGAGCTAAGTATTTTTTTGGTTCTTCAGAATTGTGTACTGTAATTGTTGCTGGACTAATTTTATTCAGAGTTTTGCACTCTTATTTTTGATTCACTATATAGTTTTTCAGATCTCTACTGAAATTGTTTTGTCCCACCTCCCCCTATTTTTCTGCTGTGTCTTAAGTTGGTATAACTGGTTTTTACAGCTTGTGTCATCTGACTATCTGAAGGATTATTTGCATAATAATAGACCCTGTTAGTTAACAGCCTGCATATCATTGCTGGAACCTGTATATAACAGAGCTCTTTTCAAACTATCAGGAAATATACAGAGCTAAGTATTGGTTTTTTTTTATTCTTCAGAATTGTGTACTGTAATTGCTGCTAGACTAATTTTATTCAGAGTTGTGCACTGTTATTTTTGATTCACTATATAGTTTTTCTGATCTCTGCTGAAAGTGTTTTGTCCCACCCACCCTCCCTATTTCTGGTTTGCTGTTTAAATTTGGTGGCTTTTGCAGTTGCCCACCCCACTGTAGATTTGATCTGGGACACTCCCCCCAGTCCCATCCATTTACCACATTCTACCTAATATACTACTTCTGCACTTGTTTTAGTCATTTTTAATGTAATAGCATTTTTTTAAACTGGGTTTGGTCTAATATTGCTCTATACTCAAGTGTGCTAATTTGTACTGTATTTGAATTGTTTTTACTGCTGTTTTAGCAACTTTTATGTAAAAACAAAACTGTAAGCCTGTTTCCCACCTTTCCTGTAACTAGTGTAGTCCAGATACAGATTTGCTGTATCCAGGACTGTATGTAAGCTTCTGAGCCCCCTCAAGCCTTTCTGTTTTGGAGTGAAGCCTTCTAGCTTGTCAGTGGAAGTGGTAAGCACTAGGCAAACTGTCTACCACATAAGGAGTGGTTCTGGCCCAGAAATTTTAGTTATTGGCCATCTGGGCAATCTTTTCCATCTCTCTCAACTTTCTGATTTGAAAGCCTGCATTTACACTTGTTTCTTTCCTGTAACTAGTGTAGTGTAGATACAGATTCTTAGTTTTAGCACTTGAATTTGCTTATTTGTGCTCGGCACATGTTCAGAACTTGTTGTAAGCACTAACTAAGCTACTAATTACTATAGCACTCAACCTTCCTCATTACCTAGAGGAAAACAGTTTTTGCACTTACTTTCCTCACTTGTCTAGAGGAAATAGTTTTTTTATTCAGGCATGTCCAAGGGTCAGCTCCCAGTGTTCTCTCCCATCTATCTGATGAAGCTGGTCATCTTGGGGCAATGCAGAAATTGCCTCATGTAAATAGACAACCCTCTCCTCCTACCACCCAACACTACAACCTGTGAGAGATGCACTTATTTTGCCAAACTGGAGGTAAAGCTCTCACCAACTAAGACTGAACTTGACATTCAAGAGAAGAAGGTAAACACTTGCACCACACCATGCTTATCACATAGTCTCACTAAATCTACACCACCAAAATCCACACATAGAAACACAAAAATATTCGCAGAGGCTCTCAATAATAATCTGCCCAAGCAACAAAGACCTCCAAAGCAGAAACGCAAGCAACTTCCACCCCCCAACACAACCCAAATGACACATAGCCCACAGACTCAGTGTGCCACTCAACCACAGCCAATAAGGCAAAACAATGTATCCAACACACTAGTCATAGGTGACTCTATTGTCAGGCACACTGATGTCCCACTCACCAGGCTAAACAAGGAGGAGGTTACTGTCAGCTGCCTGTTGGGTGCCAGGATCCGCCACATAACCTACGCACTCAGGTCACTCGGCAACAAGTACAAATATGACTCTGTCATTGTCCATGTTGATGTGAATGACCTGAGACGTACCTCCCTGGACTACATGAAAAGAGACATGGAAAAGCTCTCCAATCTTGTAGCCCAGGCAGGTATGACCCTAGCCCTGAGTAGCATTCTGCCATCACCCAGAATGATACCACAGTACAAGGAAAAAATGATTCACTTCAACAATTGGCTAAGCTTCTGGTGTCATTCTAAAGGTATCCAGTATCTGTCTGCTTGGATGACATGGTCAACAGACCATGATGCTTTGCCAGAGATGGCCTGCACCTGTCGCCCCTGGGATTCCGGATACTGGCTAAGGCTCTTGCCGCCCCTATAGTGCCTTTTGTAGGCAAGGTTCAAATGACAAATTCACCACCCTAACAGGAACAGACAAGCAAAAATTGATGGTAATGCTACTCAATGCTAGAAGTCTAAATCTCAAAATGCACTCACTCGAGGCACTCCTTAAAATGGAGAACATTGATATCTGTGCAGTGACTGAGACCTGGTTCAAGGCTCCAGAGAGCACCCCTGCACTACTAGGTTATAACTCATACCACATTTTTCGGCCATGTAACCTGGACCAGAACACCAAAAGCGGAGGTGTGTCTATATTCATTAATGATATCCACACCTCCAGGCTAGTTGCTCAGCATAATGCATCCAAGGTTATCCAAGTGCAAGTAACTCTGGGCAAAACTGCAATCCAAACTGTAGCTTGCTACAGATCCCCATCATGCCCCAAGATTCCCACTCCTCTTTTCTTGATGTACTGGAAAATATTAGGCTTCAACCAAACACCCTAATAATGAGCGATTTCAACTTCCCCATCATTAACTGGGAAACTACTCATGTACCAACTCCTTCAGACAATGTTTTCTGGAATTTATAAACTCCAATGTCCTGGATCAACTTATACACACCCCCCACCAGGGGCAACAATATCCTAGACCTAGTCATTACCAACATGAGTGACCAGTGTTCCACACCTGAAGTCAACTCCTCATTGGTCCGATCCGACCATAAGCTAATCACCCTTGATATCCACATCCCTCCCCCTCCCCCCATTAAGGAAACCAATGTAAAAAATTTCTGCAAAGCCATCTTCATGCTTATTAAGACAGAAGTGGTGAACTTCATGACACCCATGCAGATGGACAATACAGTTACGACTGCTGAATCCTACACAAAAGCACTTACACGAGTGCATGGATCGTTCTATCCCAAATAGAACCAAGACGCTATCCTCCAAAAAAAGGAAGCCAATCTGGTGGTCCCCTGCCATAAACAAACTGTACAACAAAAGGAAGAAATTGTTGCAAAAGAGAGTAAAATCCCATGAGTGGAGGAGCTCCTTGGTCAGCCTGAGTAAAAAGCTGAGATCCCTTATAAGATCATCCAAAGCAAGCTATGAAAACAAAATCACCACTGATTCTAAGGACAACCACAAAGCATTCTATAGCTATGTCAAGAATCTCAATGGCAACACCCATATCTGCTCTGAGTTACAGCACAACAGCATGAAAATTAGAGAACAAACTGATATTGCCAACATCCTGGCAGATAGGTTCAGTGCTAACTTTACCCCCCCCCCCTTCACCATATCTATACAGGAAGAATGCAGAGTCCCTGTAATCACAGCTACACAGGTAAACTATGCACTCTCTAAAGCCAAAAACACAGCATCCATGGGACCGGAGAACATCACAGGCTGCATTTTACACAAACTTCAGAACAAACTGGCTCCCCACCTAAGCACTATGTTCAATTATAGCCTCACATCAAGCTTTGTGCCACTGAATGGCGTACAGTAACAGTTATCCTACTCCACAAAGGGGGAGCCACCACTTATCCTGGGAACTATCGCCCTATTAGCCTGATCTGCAAGGCCATGGAACGTATCATCATGGAACTCATAAACAAAGACATTGGCAACCTCCAAACTGTGGATCCCACCCAGTTCGGGTTTGTGAAAGGCAGATCATGCCTCCTGAACCTGATTGACTTCTTTGAGGCAGTCACCAAAGTCATAGATGAGGGTAAGGTGGTTCACACAGCCTATCTTGACCTTGCCAAGGCTTTCGACACCATCCCCCATTCTGGAATTATAGCTAAACTCACTAAACTAGGTATAAATCCCTACATCAAAAGATGGGTTGCCAACTGGCTCACTGACAAGAACCCACACTGTAAAAGTTGCACACTCCAAATCTGACCTCAAACCAGTGACAAGTGGAGTACTACAGGGTTCAGTCCTGCGACCTCTCCTGTTTGGTATCTACTTCTCTGAAGTACAGGCTAACACTGAAGGCCTCTGGCTGATGAAGTTCGCAGATGACTGCAAACTAAGATCCATAGTCGAGTCCCCAAATTATGTGGAAATCCTACAGAAGGGCCTCGCTGAGACAGATGCCTGGTGTCAGAACCATGGCCTCAAGCTTAATGCCAAAAAGTGCATTGTCATCCCCATTGATAAAAACTCTGTGCCCATGAACTACTACATAGACAGCAGTCTACTTAACACCGAATGTGTGATAAGAGACCTTGGGACCCAGGTGGACAGTAGTCTGTTCTTTGATAGTCACATCACCACAGTAGTCAGAAAGTCCTTCTATGTGGCACACCTCATCATAAAAGGGTTCTCATCCAGGAAAAAAGAGGTCATTGTTCCCCTCTACTCGACACTCATTAGACCCATTATAGAGTACAACACCCCTTTTGGAATGTACCTCACAAAACATCTGCAGCAGCTGGAAAGGCCACAGAAGTACCTCACAAAGAGGATTACTGGCCTCAAACAGATACCCTACACTGACCTTCTCAAAAAACTCCAGCTTTACTCCGTAGCATATCACCTACTCCGAGGTGATCTCTGCCTAACATATAAAGCTATGTCAAACCCAGAGTTGCTGGACATGCTACACCTAAAGAAATCCTAATCCCTCTGAGCTACACGTTCTAGGGACCTAAACCTTGTCACCACAATAAACAGGACATGCTGGAGGGATAGTGTTAGAAAAATATGTATTAATATGTGTGCATTAGTGCCTTTTTAGAAGCCCAAAAGGGTTAATACATTTATTCTGCTTTATACTGAACAAATCCATATTAATGGCAAATGCTTTCTGACCTTGTACTTTGTCAGCGCAGCTAAAATCTTGTTTATGTCTTAGGAAATGTACTGAGAAGCAGATGGTTTTCTGCTTGATTAGGAAAATAATAAATAGAACAATACTGCTTTCTATAATGTTATTAAACTTAGACAATTAGCCCTTTCCGTGTTATGAGAACATAACCAGCTGCAGAAAGGATAGATAAAGTGGAACAAAGACTGCTTGAAGAATATGAACTATAATCTGTGATTGCTTTGTGCTCGAATGAGTAGAGTACCTTGAAATGTAACACAGCACTGTAGAAATAATTGCAACTAACTGCCGGTCTCCAAGGTCATGTTATTTTTCCAAAGTTTTCTCATGAATCTAGAAGTGTTATGTCGTATCAGCAGAAAATCATGAGCAACATCTGCTGTGAAAAACAATATTGTAAACTTGTGATTAACTACGTCAGCTTCAGTAGGCAATGTCTTGTAAGAATAGTACAAGAATGGCTTCACTTCCTGATTTTAGTTAGACAAACTCTGTATTTTTGCATGCATGTTTTTGTCTCCTTGCTGCAAGAATTAAAGTGCCTTAACCTGAACCTTACGTGTATTGGTCTTTGAAGTTTTTTCCTTTGACAGATAGATACCTGTCCCAGAGGCTTCCCATACTCTGGAACAGGCTACCCATCTATGTCAAACAAAGTTCTTCATTAGCACTCTTCAAGAAAAGTCTTGAGTGGATGGGAAATAGGAAATACACCCCGGGGATCACATCTGTGTCTTTGCTCGACAGTGGCACAGGAAAATAACTTTTGTGGGTGGCGTAAGTCAGGGAACCTTGTTGGCTAGGCTTACATAGGCCCTCGGGCCGATAGCCTACTACCTACCTATGAACTTATGAATTAATCTGGTAATAAGAGGGTGAGCACAACATGATGACAGGAGAGGGAATGGACAATAGGGAAAGCTCCTGAAGGCTGGATTAACCAGTTCAGAGGGAAAGACCAGGTCGATACCAGAACAGTAGTAGGGGGAAAAGAATCATAATGGAAAGCTCAAAGAAAGAGAAAACATAACTAAATAAAATAAGGATACAAAGTGCTGGGGAAATGAAAGTAGGGAGAGCAGCCAGAAATATAAAAGGAGAAGCAAGAAAGGCAAAAAGTGAGCACTAAAGAAGAAGAAGAGTTAAGATGACATGAAGAGGGCTGAGAAGGCATGTGATGTCAGAATAAGCAAGGTAAAAGGAAGAAGGCACTCTGTATACCTACAAGAAACATTAAGCCTTGAGGGGTATTGGAGAAGACAAATGACTTAAACAGGGGAAAAGTCAAAAGTTAAATAACAGATAAATAGAGGAAAGCATCACAAAATGAGAAGAGCCTGATAAAGGAGGCAGTAGCAAATTGTAAAATACACACAAAACATACAAAGAGGAGACCAAGGGTGAGAGAGAATATAGAGATTTTGAATGGATAAAGACTAGAGAAAGGAAACAGTGCATGCTGAATCTGAGTACAGACTTGGAGACAGCGGACACCCCAACAGCAGCAACTGCACTGTTATTGTAATGACAGGAGGACAGGTAAGAAGGCAAGCCATGCAAAACAGAGAGATTAAAACTCTGTAGTTGGATGGTGTGTGTGTGTGTGTGTGTATATATATTAATATATATATATATATATATATATATATATATATATATATATATAGAGAGAGAGAGAGAGTTGTTGTGGGGGGTGGGGATGTAGGGGAAAGTGGGATAAAAGTAAAAGAAGGGGTTCTAGACACAAAGGTAAGTGAAGACAGATGCAGGCAGTAAAGAAAAGGCAGAGTAAGGGAAAAGGGAATGAAGTAAGGAAAAGAAAGAGACAGAAGAAAATAAAACAAGAGTAATCATCAAAAGAAATGGGTAGTTCTAAAATTATTATTAAGATTTGGAATGTGAATCGGCTGGGGAATAGAAAGAAGAAAAAAAAAGAAGGGTGTTGGGACCTTTAAGAAAGAAAGTGCAGATCCTAGCCCACCAAGGAATGCACCTTTCACAAGAGGAACATAGAAAGCTGAATGGAGAGGGGCAATACAATCTATTAGCGATCACCTCATGGGAAGGGAGGAGGAAGAGAAGTACAAGCAGTACTACTAATCAGGATAACAATCACCTAATAGATAGAGATGAAAATAGAGAATAAAAAGGAAGATTTATTGAGAACAGGGGCAGCCTAGAAGGACAGAAGAACCACAAACTAGAAGGACCTGACTGCTATGCTAAGTACAAGTCCAATCATATCATCAAGTTTGTTGATGACACCACAGTTGTGGGGCTTATCACAAAGGAGGATGAAAGGGCGCAGGGAAAGGAGGTGGCATCTCTGATCAGTTGGTGTGAGAGGAACAACCCTGACCTGAATGTAAGCAAGATCAAAGAGATTATCATCGACTTCAGGAAAAGAAGAACAAACCACTCAGTGCTCAGGATCAATGATGAGAGTGTGGAGAGGGTTAAAAATATGAAATTCCTGGGTGTACACATATCAGAGGATCTCTCGTGATCAGGAAACATCAGCCAACTTGTCAAGAAAGCGCACCAATGCCTCCACTTTTTAAGAATGCTGAAAAAAGCTAAGCTTCCTTCTCATATTCTCTCCACCTTCTATAGAGGTGGAATACTCAAATGTCTCTCTCTGTGCAAGGATCAATGCAATGTCTTAACCAAGTACCTGTGCAATACTAAAGTCTCACGCAAGTAAGTGTTCACTTCGAAAAGTGTAAAAATGTGTTTCTAATTATGTACAATATTAGTCTGGCTACCTGCATGTCCGTGATGTAATAGCTAGGTGTTACATGTGTAAATGTCTGTGAAAATAGTCTATATGTTGTCTGCACATTGAGTCTGGAGACACGGAATTTCATTCAGGTTTTGCACTTGTGTGATTTCTGAATGACAAAGTTTATTTTGACTTTAACAATAGAGAGCATCCTCACCTGCAGCTTTATACTGTGATTTGGAAGCTGCAAAGTTACAGAAAGGAAGCAGCTACAAAGAGTGGTGAGGGTTGCAGAGAAGATATAGGTTCCAGTCTTCCATCGATACATCATCTTTATTCTGCAAGAAGTATCTGAAATGCCACCAAAATAATACAGGACAACACGCATCCTGTGCATGGACTGTTTAAGCATCTGGCAGGAGATATTGCGTCATCCGCTGCAGGACTACAAGATTCAGTAACAGTTTCTACCCTACAGTGATTAGACTTCTGAACTCGGGCACTAGTCCCATGGGTCTGGCACACAAGTCAATTTTTATGTATTTGTGCAATTTATACTTACATATATTCCAAGTGCGTGCAATTTTTATTTATTATATCCATAGTCAGTATTATTTAACTCACTCAAGTGCAATATTAGACAAATAACTTAGGCATTTCAATCTGTAGTGTGTTTTGTATTACTTTAAATAGGGTAGTTAATTTAACTCAGTGTAGGGTATTCTTTTCGTATGTGAGTGTCTCTGCTCTTTCTTGCTTGTATTGGGAGTAGTATTGTATTTGTTAATTATGTTTGTTCGTCTACTTGTATGTGTTTCACTTTCCTTTGTAATCTCAAGAATTGAGCTGCTCCACAAAATTTTGTTTAGGCTACACTTTTGTAGTTCTAAATGACAATAAAGTTTACTTTGACTTTAAAAGTAACTCTATAAGGGACCATCTATAGCTAGTATTATGGATATAGGGAAGGAAGTAGAAAAAAACTGAGGTATGGAAGTGTTCACACACAGCTCATGTAGACATAATACTTCATCTAGAACTGACAAGAGGATGCATTACAATAGAGCTCTGCTATAGGGTAATCTCAGGAAAAGTAGAACCAGCTGTACTAACAGACCATGCAATGTTTGGAGTAGAGACAAGGGTAGAAGCAAACAAGGTAGTGGACAACACTGGAGGATGCTGACCTATTTAACAGAACAGATAGAGGGAACAGAGTGGCTGATACAGGTGATGGAGAGGTGATATAGTACAGGGAGGAGGAGGAAACAGAGTTGGAAAAAAGTCAGATCAGGGGGGAGATACAAGCATGATTACAGGAGGACAAACAATAAGAAAGATTAGTAAGAGGAAGATGGTGGTAGAATTGAAGGAACTGCAAAAAGCAAGAAGCCAGAGACATCTGTGGGAAAAGGAAAGGAAAACAGAAAAGGAAATGAAATTAATAAAATAAAATGGGAAAGATAGCAGGGTATGAGTTAAGAAAGTGGGAACAGAGAGATTATATTATAATAATGCCAAGGCAATTAAAATGCTAGCTGTAAGACTCAGACAACAGGGGAGAGAGAGTCAGGGATATACAGAATACAAACAATGGGAGTGGAATAGGAAGAACTCTAGAAAAAATATTACAAGGATTTGGTTAATATTATGAGAGGTTGTATGCAATAGAATAGAGTCAGGAGCAGAAACACAGGGAGATAAGAGCAATAATGGAGGAGCCCAACTATCTGGAGAGGGGAGACCAAGTAAGCCTTGTGCTCCCAATAGACAGGGGAAAAAATTCAGATTGCATGAAACAGAATGGCAAAAGGGAAATTCATGGGTTGCAATGGTTTCCCCAATGTTATTTTGGGAGCTAGTGAAGTATAAATAACAGAGATGGCTAGTTTTAAGTAATAAAGTTATGGCTGGATATAAACCACCTGAATCTTGGGGGGAAAGGCATAATATCTGTCCTCTTACAAACCAATTTCAATATTAAATCACAATTGTTTCATGCAAATATTATCAAACAGACTGAGTACAATATTACCTAAAATAATACTTGAAGATCAGAATGGGTTTGAAGGGGTGGAAGACAGCGGATAACCGGATTAGGACATTGTTGATACTACAAGGGGCACAGAGCTATCACTAGTCTCATTGGATAGAGAGAAAGCATTTGACTGAGTCGAATGGTATTTACCTCTGAGAGGTGAAGGAGAAATGGAGATTCCCAAAGAAAAGGAGAAAAGTATTGAAGACATACTAGAGAAGGGTGACAACTGGAGTGTAAAATACAGCAAAAATGTCAGAGAGAGTGATCATAGAGAGTAGAATGAGGCAGGGTTGCTCTCTTTTGCACTGCTGTTCACAATTTATTTATAACCATTGCACTGGTGAGAAAAGAGTCAAGGGGGAGGGGGGACAAATGACAATATCCCTTTATGCAGATGACGTATTGCAAACTTAACTCAAGGGAGGACACAAAAGTGCTGTGGGAAACTCTAAGCAGACTGGAAGGAAATCAGGAGATAAAGTAAACATACAGGAAAGAAACAGAGAAGGTAGGGAAAATGAAGGAATATGGAGGGGGGGAATTAAGTACCTGGGGGTATGGCTTAAACACACAGTGGAGGAAACCATGTTTAAAACATATAACAAAATATATGATAAAGTAAGGATTCAACTTCAAAAGTGGGGAACAATAAAGATGGATATTAACCTGAGAGTACAAGTATTACAAATGTATATACTACCAAAGTTTTGATACCCAGAACAAGCCTTCTGGGGATTACCTAGACCTGAACTACCATGACTAAGAAAAAACTCAGTGATTACAAATGGGAAAGGGGTAGACCAAGGGTGGCATGGGAAAGGTTATCAAGAGCAAAGACAAAAGATATGAAACATTAAAATGGCGAAATAGAATTATTCCAATAGGTGGATTAAGTTAGGAGAAAGTGAGACAAGCAGTTAAATGAAGGTGAAGAGAATGTAAGGTAAGGTTTTGGACCCAGATGGAATATGATTAAGATATGGAGAGAAGTAAGTGAGGAATTTCAACTGGGAGACAACTTAGAATGGGAATATCAAGGGGTGGTAAACAGATGGAACAAAAACAAAAAAAACAGTGCTAAAACTCGCCGACCACTATCAGAAGGCACCGAGTATTGATAACGAGGCAATAACACAATACACTAACAGTACATTGACACGACAGTTCACTACGTTTTCATCAAAGAAACTTCATCAGATATACAAAACTAGTTACCACAAACAAACTGAAACGGCTCAAACTTTGGGTACCAAGAAAGACAACGAAGTAAATGTATTTAGCGCTTTCTTCCACTTTATTCATAACATGGACTTCCTCAGAAAAACGGGAACTCTCCCATGTTCCCGTTTTTATACATTACAGGATGTGATGTCATATTAATCTCACACATTTTGTGTTCATCCTAATAGTCAATGTTTAACACTAGAATTTAAAATTCTTTCATTGATTTTTATATATATATATATAGTGATACACTATAATATGGAAATCATGTCTTACTAAAAATATATACAAAAAAATGATGATTATATATGTAAAAAAATTGTATCTATATGCGTATGTACACACAAAAAAATACAACTGTAATGATATACATAATATCTAAACAATACAAAATACACATAAATATGCACATTTTAATCATAATCCAATTTACACCCTCACTCACACACACACCCTCACACGAACTGACATTCACACACATATACACACTAGGACAAACACACACACACACCTCAACACAAACACCCTCACACTCACACACACACACAATTGATGTGAACTCTAAATGTATAATAATTGTATATTATATATATTTTTCAAAATATATCCAACAATAATCACTTTAATTGTTGATACTACAAGGGGCACAGAGCTATCACTGGTCTCATTGGATAGAGAGAAAGCATTTGACTGAGTCGAATGGTATTTACCTCTGAGAGGTGAAGGAGAAATGGAGATTCCCAAAGAAAAGGAGAAAAGTATTGAAGACATACTAGAGAAGGGTGACAACTGGAGTGTAAAATACAGCAAAAATGTCAGAGAGAGTGATCATAGAGAGTAGAATGAGGCAGGGTTGCTCTCTTTTGCACTGCTGTTCACAATTTATTTATAACCATTGCACTGGTGAGAAAAGAGTCAAGGGGGAGGGGGGACAAATGACAATATCCCTTTATGCAGATGACGTATTGCAAACTTAACTCAAGGGAGGACACAAAAGTGCTGTGGGAAACTCTAAGCAGACTGGAAGGAAATCAGGAGATAAAGTAAACATACAGGAAAGAAACAGAGAAGGTAGGGAAAATGAAGGAATATGGAGGGGGGGAATTAAGTACCTGGGGGTATGGCTTAAACACACAGTGGAGGAAACCATGTTTAAAACATATAACAAAATATATGATAAAGTAAGGATTCAACTTCAAAAGTGGGGAACAATAAAGATGGATATTAACCTGAGAGTACAAGTATTACAAATGTATATACTACCAAAGTTTTGATACCCAGAACAAGCCTTCTGGGGATTACCTAGACCTGAACTACCATGACTAAGAAAAAACTCAGTGATTACAAATGGGAAAGGGGTAGACCAAGGGTGGCATGGGAAAGGTTATCAAGAGCAAAGACAAAAGATATGAAACATTAAAATGGCGAAATAGAATTATTCCAATAGGTGGATTAAGTTAGGAGAAAGTGAGACAAGCAGTTAAATGAAGGTGAAGAGAATGTAAGGTAAGGTTTTGGACCCAGATGGAATATGATTAAGATATGGAGAGAAGTAAGTGAGGAATTTCAACTGGGAGACAACTTAGAATGGGAATATCAAGGGGTGGTAAACAGATGGAACAAAAACAAAAAAAACAGTGCTAAAACTCGCCGACCACTATCAGAAGGCACCGAGTATTGATAACGAGGCAATAACACAATACACTAACAGTACATTGACACGACAGTTCACTACGTTTTCATCAAAGAAACTTCATCAGATATACAAAACTAGTTAAAAACAATTCCCGTTTATATCCAGTCAAACCACCAATAAAAGGACAATGTTAATTACAAATAATTAGGTATTGTTGAATAAAGGGGAAACGTCATGATCCATAAAAACACCTGTATAAAATACATTGTAAAATACATACATAAAAAATTCTATAAACATCCTCTCCACATACTGTAAAAAAAACAATATTGTGTGGAAATGTAATATATAAACACATAATGAAATATTAATGTTGTCCTTTATATAAGAAGCAGAAAGGAAAGATGAACAGGATAGGAAAAGAAAGGGACATGGCAAAATACAAATGGGAAAATGGATACAAAGAACAGCTAACAAGCTGAGAAGAAGAGGGAAGGGAAGAAGCGTCAGAGAGGTAAAAAACAATAAAGGGGAAGAGAGGATATAAGAGAAATAAAATGCAAGCAGGAAGAGACAAAGTACCTACTCTTAAGTGATACATCAGCAAGCTTCAAATCCCCTGCAAAAAACAGTTATCTCAACTGAATATGCAGAAACACACACTACCACACTATACCAGTATGAAAAATGCTGCATAGATGCAACTGTATCCTATAGGAACAAGTGCAGGGCAAACCCCAGAAAGAAAAAAATAACATATGGTTAAAACTATATTAACAAGCTTTATAATAAAATGAAAATAATTTTGACTAAAATTAAGAAGAATAATTCCCCAAATGCTAGAGCCCTTATCACTGAAACAAAAACTCAGGAGCTTAATAAAATCCAACTAAGCCACATTTGAGGCTAAAATAGCTGCCCAAGCCAAAGACAATCACAAAGCATTTTTTAGTTAGGTTCATAATCTCAAAAATACCATGCAGCAATGCGCTGAGCTTGCTGTGAATGATGTTACCTACACTGAGGTTCAAAATACAACAAACCAACTAGCTGATACATTTAGCTCTAACTTTACCCCCTCTCCCTCCATCTCTCTCTCTTAAAGATACACCTGAAACTGGCTCACCTCCAGATATCACACAAAACCAAATTCTAAAAGTGCTATCAAAAGCTAAAAATACTGTATCAATGGGCCCTGACAATATCCCTGGATGTATTTTAAATAGCATGAAGCATGATTTAGCCACACCTCTAACACCACTGTTCAGTTTCAGCCTCCATACAAGTTTTGTACCAAGTGAGTGAAGAAGAGCTACAGTTATAAGGGGGGACCTTCCACAAACCCAGGGAATTACAGACCCGTAGTCTGATCAGCCTCATATGCAAAGCCATGGAAAGACTTATTATGGACCTAATCAGTCACGAGATAGAGACCCTCAAAACAATGGACCCATCTCCGTTTGGATTTGTCAAGGGCAGGTCAATGTGGTGGACTTTTCTGAAAAGGTCTCCAAAGCAATAGATGAAGGTAAAATGGTACACACCATATAGCTCGACTTAGCCAAAGCCTTTGACCTAATTCCTCACTCAGACATAATAGAAAATCTAAATAAACTGTGAATAAACCCTTATGTCACCCACTGGATTGCCAGCTGGTTCACAGATAGGACGCAAGAAATCAAAACAGTGGAAGTTACCTCCACAAAGAGAAAAGTCACCAGTGGAGTACTCCAGGGTACTGTGTTGAAATCTCTCTTGTTTGGCATCTACTTTTCTGAAATAAAAGTCTATACCAAAGGGTTGTGACTGACTACGTTTGCAGATGACTGCAAGCTAGGAGCAGTCATTGAATCCACAAATGACTTAGCCATCCTGCAGGAAGGTTTGTCATGGATTGAAATTAAATGCCAAAAAATGCATTATTGCATCCTTTGGAAATTCATCTACCCCAGGACCTATCATATTGACAATACACCACTAAGTTGGCCCAGTTGACCAGGATTTGGGAACTTATGTGGACAGTGGGCTAACGTTCAGCTAACATTTGTCCATTGTTACAAGAAAGTCCTTCTATAGTGCAGAGCTTATAAACAAAGGAATTGTGTCTAGATCTAGAGATGTTATTGTCCTCATTTACTCTGCTCTCATTAGACCAGTCTTTAATATAATTTCCCCCGCCCCCTTTAGCATGTATCTGTCTAGGCACATGCAACAACTGGAATCCCTAAACAGATATCTTACTGAAAGGATACAAGGCCTAAGCAACATGCCCTACATGGACTGACTCAAAGCCCTGTCACTATACACTGTATTCTACAGACTACTAAGAGGGGATCTGTGTCTGGCATACAAGGCATCCTCCAACACAATACTGATGGTTTTACTGTACATCAGCAAGTCCAATGACATCAGAAATACTCGGTCTAGGGATCTAAACCTCTTCTGCAACATCAACAGAATGTTTTGAAGGGACAGATATATGTTGTAGAGAACACTGTTGCTCTGGAACAGACTCCCCATCCACATTAAACAAAGTTTATCCCTATCCATATTCAAGCACAACTTGGATCTTATTTTTATTTTTATTTTATTTAGTATTTGTTTACCAGGAAAGTCTGACTTGGAACAAGGCCAATTTTCAGCGGAGGCCCAGGTAGAAATGCTCCAGATGCATGCCTTTGTAACATGGGAGGAAACAGGAGCACCTGGAGGAAACCCACACAAACACAGGGAGGACATGCAGACTCCACACAGAAGGCACTCCAGCTGAGAATCAAACCAGAGAACTTCTTGCATCTATGGGTGGGAAACAAAGAATATACTCCAGGACTGCTCCCTGCACTACTAATTCAAAGAGTCATAGACTGTTACTAGGCTAATAACCCAGGGGACCTTTCAAAGCCTAGCCAAGTTTATCTGAATGAATAATGATGTCCTGTTTCCAAATAGGACATTAAGGGCTAGGCATTTATAAGCTACCAATGTCCATACGGGACATGGGTGCCAGGCCCGGTGTAAATTTCCTATTCCCCATCTACTTGTCTAGGTTATGCTTAAAACTGGGTAATAGATGAACTCAGTTTTACATGGATAGGAAGCCCGTTCCATAGGAGGGGCAGTCTCTGGGACACACCTCTGTCTCTCCAGCATGTTATGCTTAAGTCACAGACAAAATTCAGGTCCCTAGACCTTGTATTTTTGATACTCTTTAACTTATGAATATGTAGGAGATTCATAAGTGTGGGGTTTGTGGATGCCTTGTAAGTCAGGCATAGATCACCCCCTCAGCAATCTTTAGGAGATTGAGTAGATGGAAAGGACTTTAAGGTACTTTGCATAAGGCAGGTTTGTTATGCCTTGTATTCTTTTTCTAAGGAACCTTTGAGGTCTCTCTAGTTACTGCAAATACCTGGTCAGGTACATACTGAAGGGAGCATTGTACTCTGTGACTGGTCTAATAATGGCAGAGTACAATTGGATAATGATCTCTTTGCACCTAGATGTCATGCCCTTACTTACAAGTTGCACAAAATAAAAGGATTTCCTCACCACTGTGGTCATGTGGTGGTCGAAAATAAGGCTACTGTTTACATGCGTACCCAGATCCCTGACCACTGGGTCAGTTTTTATGGGTGTAGCCAGAGACAGCTACTAAATGCTTTATCCCAGGCATAGGTCCCGTCAAATTATTTATGGTAAATTTCAATTATTCTCATTAGAGGTAATACATAATTATTGACCAGGGGATGAGTAAGGCCAATCTCTAACCAAATGGGATAGTTTGTTTCAAGGAAAACAAGGGAAACTGGCTAGGCTTAAAATGATCCACAAGGGCAGCTAGCTTAGTACTTATCTATGAACCTATAAGAGGACCAGCGGGGTAAAGAGGATGAAAAAGAAAGAAAGAAGCTACTGAGAGCAAAGCTGTTAAGAAATAAAAGCAAATCTTGAGGGAGCTGTCAAGGGGAGGGAAGCAAACTCTGGAAAGGATGGCAGTTGCATTAGATCAGTAAGGCAGTCAAGAAAAGGATACTGGTAACAGCTTCCTGATGAGAGAACTGCAAAAAAATAACATATAATTTAAAGGGGGGGGGAGCTATGAGAAATGACATGCAATGGGAGTTAAGAGCTTAAAATATGATGAGAGGGACTCCAGGGGAGAAGGATGTGAATATGGGTGTTGCATAGCTAAGAATGTGGAGGCCTTGTTATTGCTCAGGTATGGCTGACAAGCTACATACAATTTACAGAAGACTACATTTGATGGCACAGAAACTCCCTAGCAACTGTAAAAATGTTATGAAGAAACTTCTAGAATTATGAGAAAACCTATGTAAAATAATTATTTCCAGAGAAGTATATTAGTGAGACTATTCATACACACTTATTGCTACTTGCTTGATGTGAATATTAGGTCATTCCCCAGATGGGTTCTTGTTGAACTGAAATCAGAATGGGACTCTATAAATTGCAATGTGTCTCAGAAGAGGTTATTTTTGTTTTTAATTTCTTGTGTCTTTTATGTTCAGATGTATGAAGAGTGCATTTGCAAATAGTTGTACTGAATGTTGTACATGTGTTTATATTGAAAGTTGCAATAAATGTTGAATGTTTTAAAAAGAGAATAATTGGAATGGAAGATGCGAGTTCAGTAGAATATTTGGTATGGAAGATGTGAATTCAATAGAAAGACCTCATACAGAATTTACATATTATTCCTTAAGACAGAATAACAGGGCTACACCGGATAAAAGTTATATTTCACATAACCATAACTGTGCATATTTAATTGAAAGCTTTGAGACCTTTCCAATAACTATAACAGATCATGCACCAAAAAAACTAGGATAGAGATGCAGGCTAATGATCCAAAAATTAGTTACTGACACCTTCCCAGGTACCTGCTAAAAAGGGAGGAATTTAAGGAACAGGTAGTGACAATTATTTGGAGTTAAAGGGAAGGCAGTAAATGAGCAACTTGTGTAATAATGGATTTAATGAAAATTGTTAAAAAGAAACATTCTGCATAACCACAATGAAAATGTATTATGGTTTTCTTTTCTATGAATACACATATATCTATATTACAAATTAAAATGTGATGATTTAATAAAGATGTTTAAAAAAGATAAAACCAGAAACCACACTGCCAATCTGTTTAGTGGAAAAACACTGGCTAATGGATGCACTGAATGAAATTTGTTTCAGTACCAACTACTGTCATAAAGGAAGGGTTTGTGTAAACAGTGACTCTATCCCTAGGAAACACAAAGTATGACAGCTGAAATGACAAACCATGTAACTCCTAAATTATGGCGAAATGATAGCCACAAGGAACAAAGCTTCCATGAAGGGGTATTCAAATTTGTAGAAGCTTCAAGCTGCAAATGCAAAACAGGTATGATCAGCTTATAGGTTCATAGGTGTGTACTAGGCTAATGACCACTAAAGGCCTTTTTAAGCCTAGCCATTCATCCCAAATATCTGACAACTTCTGGTACCCTTGCTAAGTGTAAGCAGGGGCTTCGAGGAGATGAACCATTTACAGGCTGCATGTGTCCATTAGAGACATATGTGCCAAACCAGAGATGAATTTTCTCTTCCCCATCCAATTGTTCAAGTTACATTTGAATTGGGTTATGGAGGAACTCTGCTATTCCAGAGAAGGGCTAAGTCTCTGGGATACATACCTGTCACTCCAGCAGGTCCTATTTATATCACAGGCAAGGTTTAAGTCTGCAGAATGAGTAATTCTGGTGCTATTTGTTTGTGGATATGCAGGGGGTCCATCCGGGTGGGGTCTGACAATGATGTGCATGCCAGGCATAGATCCCCCCTCAACAGCCTGTAGGAGACAAAATACAGGGAAAAAACTTTGAGGTGGTCTGCATAGCACATGTTACTTAGGCACATGTATTCTTTTAGTGAGAAACCTCTGTGGAGATTCCAATTCTTGGATGTGCCTGGTTAGGTACATAACAAAAGGGGCACTGTACTCAATGAGCGGTCTGATGAATGCTGAATATAGCAGAACAATGAACTCCTTGGACCTAGATACCATACTTTTTTTTATAAGTTCCGTAACATAGAATGATTTCCTCATTACTGTAGCCACATTATGTTCAAAGGCTAGATTGCTGTTTATTTGTATCCCCAAATCCCTGACTACTGGGTCGACTCTTAGGGGTGTGTTATCAATATGATAGTTACCAGGGGAAGATGACTTACTGAAGGATACTATTATGCATTTCTTGCCATTTAATTTTACTCCATGGCTCTGACCTAAGTTGCTTGGCTGTGTCAGCCCTTACTGGAGAACATTAGTGTCGGTGGGGGATTCTATGACTGATCCTAAATTTGCAGTCATCTGAAAATTTGGTCAGCCAAAAAACTCTTAACATTGGCCTTGACTTCAAAAAAGTAAATGCCAAAAAGGAACAGACCCAGGACCGATCCCTGAGGAACTCCACTTGTGACTAACCTCTTTGTAGAGGTGGGCTCCCCAATTCTAACTTCCTGGGTCCTGGCTTTGAACCAAATGGCTATCCACCAGGTGACATAAGGTTTTATATCTAACTTCTTGAGTTTGTCAACAATGTCCAGGTGGGGTATTGAGTCCAGTGCCTTGGCTAGGTCAAGGCAGGCAGTGTGAACCATTTGTCTTCATCCATTGCTCTGGTGATCTTCTCAAAGTCCACCACATTGAGTAGGCATAACCTGCCAACCAGACTGGGTTGCATCCAGTATTTATAATTTCCTATGTCACAACTGACCATTTCCACAGTAATTCTTTTCATGGTTTTGCATATGAGATTAGTGAGACTTATGGGTCTGTAGTTTCCAGGGTCTGTAGATGACCTATCTTTGTGCAAAGGAATGACTGTTTCTATTCTCCATTTGTGAGGCACAAAGCCTTTTAGGAAGCTACTGTTAAATAGCAATCCTAGAGGGCTTGATAGATCATATTTCATAATATTTAGAATGCATCCTGGGATACATTGATACATCAATGCAGTGTTCTTGGCCTTGGAGACAGCATTGAGAAGCTATTCCCTAGTGATAGCAGGGGGAGTTATATTTGATAATATTTCCTGAGGGGAGGTTGAGGGATAAAGTTAGAACTGAATTTATCTGCCAGTAGGTTTGCTGTATCTTCTGGCACAGTATAGGTGGCTCCATTAACAATGAGTTTGGAGCATAATGGTGTATCGCCTTTGAGGTTGCAAGCATAGCTAAATAATGCCTTGTGGTTGTTTCTTGGCCTGATAGGCCAAATTTACCTCAGATTTTGCTTTGGTAGGCTTTATTTGTCTTCTGAGTTGTTTTGCTTAGTTTGAAGTGTGTGCTTTTATCCTGCTGGGTGCCACACCTCCTAATTATTGCCATAATTTTCTGATTGGTGTTGTGATTCCAACAGGGTGGCATGTTTTTTTTTTTTTTTTTTGTTAGTTCTGTACTTCTCCTTGGTGAGTACATCTGCCTCTATGCAGCTATTAACATGCTTATATAATGCTTTTGTGGTGCTCTCAGGCTTTTATGGGAGCTTGAAATTTTATCAGGTCATCACTTAATAGTAGGAAGTTAGCCTTACAGTAGTTCCTGAACATTCCAGAGTAAGCTGGTGTTTCAGGTTTTATTTTTACTTAAGAGCAAACCATTTTGTGGTCTGACTTTACCAGAGAAGACATTACACTAAGAGGTGTGCAGCACTCTCCCATATTAGTGAGGACCAAGTCGAGTATGTTTGTATACCTGGTTGGCATACTGACAATCTAGTCCAGGGAACTTGTGTTTTCAAAATCCAGGAATCTCTGTACCTGTACATTTGCTATTGTATATGATTCCCAGTTAATGGAGGGGTAATTAAAGTTGCCCATGAATATGGGATTGGGTTGCATGGTGAGCATCTCCAATACGCTTAAGTACATGTTATGGGTTTCCTGGGTTACAGAGGAGGACCTACAGCTTGCAAGAAAATGGGTATGGGATTTTGCCTATGGTGGGTTGAATGTGGAGAAGCTCAAGTGCATCGTCCTGTTTGAGTAACCTTGAGGTATATTTATTTTTAATATAAATTGAGACACCTCCACCTTTAGTCCCTGTCTGTGCAGTAGCTAGTCTAAATGTGTGGAAGGCATTATAGCCTTGCACTGCCAGTTTTCATTCTGCGGCTTTAAACCATGTCTCAGTGACTACACAGATTTCTGCATTCTCTAAATTTCTCCAACAAATGGCACAAATCTCAATGTAGTACAGAATCCTGCTGTGAAGGTCTAATCAAAAATATACCTTTCATAAAGGCTTTGCACAACTTTAATGAAGCCAGAATAGGGAAGCCTTTATAAAATCAGAAATGGATGTTAGAATATAATGCAGAATAACTCAACTAAGAATAAAAAATATATGCAAGATAATCTAGGATGGAAGAGGTAGGGGCTGAGAAAGGGTCTAAGCCATGCTACAACATAAGTAGAGCTGACCACATAAATAAGAAAGGAGGATGTGTAAACCTTGTCTATGCAAACCACCTAACTGGTACACCTTACCCATATAAAATACCCATTTCACTACAACAGAAATCCTACTCTGTTACCTAAAAATTAACCAGAACTAATCAATCTGTTTTGTTACTCCGTATATCCCCCCATACATGAATATCTCTACGACAGAAAACATCCTTTCATGGTTATCAACCAGTCTTAGATGTACGTATCCTTGGTGACTATAACCAAGACTAGAATTCAAGCAATCAAAACTCCTCTCATACGTCTATCAATCTGTTTGGAGTTACACAGTTAATCAACTCTCCAACTAGACTTTCAAATCCAACAATACATTCACTACCATTGCATGGATCCTAACCACCCCACCTGACAAAATAGCCAAATTAGGTGTCCTCCCTGACACATTAAGTGATCATCATGCCACTCTTGCCATTCAACAATGATATAACAAAATAAAATACCTACATTTTACCTGGGTTAGAAACAAAACCAATTTTGACTCCAACATCTTCACCTCCACATTATCACAAATAAACTGGACAGTACTCAAACATCTTCTTCTAGATCACGCTGTTCTCACATTCAACATTGGCTTTCTTATCGTACTTAAAGACTTGTCCCAAATAAAAATGAAAAGGACCAGATCTAATCCACATCCATGGCTATGATTACAAACTAAATGCTTAATGAGATAACGGTACAAACCTTGGAAAATATGCATTCAAACAAACATCCCTTTTTATTCTAGTCTTACAAACAGTTCTGCAATCTCACAAAAAGCAAATCTTAGCCAATAAAAGAAATTATAGTTCCCTATAATACACACTAAGCAATAATCCTAAATCCGTCTAGACATCAACTGACAGTCTCCTTAAACAAAGTACAACTTCTCTGCCCAACCCATTTCCCTGCCTGAATAACCAAGACATCGCCAGCAAATTTAACTCACATTTACACACTATTACCCCAAACTTCTCCTTTATATAAGACAAATACTTCTTATTTCACTTTTCATCCTGTACCAATGAAAATCCATTGAGACACCTCTAAGCTCAAATCCTCCACTTTATCCCCAGACAGCTCTCCAGCTGAGTATCTAACCTTGCAGCAAAACTACTCTTCTATTTAATATTCCTACTCATTAACTGCTCTCATGCCAAAGCCACTGTTTCCACAATATGGAATCAATCCTTAATTCTCACTTCACAATTGTGGAAACTCTATAAAAATGTCTAATTTTCAGCTCATCGCCACTCTAGCTCCTCTGTCTAAAATTCTGTAAAAGTGTATCCATAGCCATGTTATTCAATTCATTCTACTTAGCAAAATCCTCTCCCACCCAAAATGGATTTCAACCCTACCATAGAAAACCTACAGTCCTATTCCTCAACATTATATACTAAGAAAGAAAGACATGAAAACAAATGTCTCTCTTCCATTTTCCTAGATCTCTCCTAGGCTATTGATACTATCTTCCATCCAAGACTATTTCACACAGTTTCTTCATTAGGCTTTTCACATACTCCCAAGTTGCACCCAGGTAATACAGTGGCTCTCTTCATTCCCTCCTTCCTTCCTTACTGTAATTACTGGCATTCCTCAAGGTTCTGTTCTTGGACTGCCTACTATTTAATCCATTCATAAATAATCTCTTCAAGGTCTCATCCTATACTAGCCGTATCCAATACACTGATGACGATGCTACCCTAATTTGCTCTGCCACCTCTTTTTCCACATTGCAAAGTCTTACCCAGGAATCTTTTTTTATCCATTGAGAACTGGCTCACGTTCCTACATCCTAACAAAACAAAACTAATGTTCACTCCCAAGTCTCAAGTAGATTGCAAGTCCAACTTCAAAATTCTTTCCAACAAAAATAATCCAATGGAAGCTCTCTCTCAAACAAACTGTTAGGTGCTACCCTAGATGACCAACTACAATTTGATATAAATATTCAAACTACAATCAAGAAACCTCATCAAAAATTAGGTCTTTTATACAGGGCCTCTAACTTTTTTACTGCACAACCATGCATAAACATTGTTTCTTCCTACCTACTGTCTACTTTATGCCACACGTCTCTAATTTTTACAAATGGGAAAAAGGGGGTTGATGATGATGACAGACTCCCTAGGGTCAATCTGTGCCTAGCTTATGGGGCTAGCAGGGATCTAGTAGTCCAAGAACCCTTACACCTCCAAAAATCAAATAGCCTTACTATAGCCAGAAATCTAAATCTATTCCAGCAAATAAATAAAAGAGACTTTGTTCAAAGAAGTAAGCCTTAAGTGCACTCTTCTATTCTTAAGAGAAGATATTGAAAATTGTATACAAATAGAACACTGTTGGATGCTATGTCATTCTCCCAGGTAATACACAACAAATGGTGTTCTCATCATCCTGTTGATGAGTTCCTGGGGAGGGGATAAGATGGGCTACTGTAATGAAACCCCAAAATTTGGCAGTTTTTGAAAATCCAGAATTGAAGCAACACTGGAGGGAAGATCAGACTAGCAATCCTGCATTCTCAACCGACTCCTCAGAACTCTGCAAAAAACGACTACACAAAGACAGCTGTTTTCTTCCCATGAAGTGGTGACAGTCAGATGGAGTGAAGAGACTGTCCCCATAATAAGATTGCTGGAGTAAAGTTATAAATGCAAGGCACACTGGAGTAGTTTATTCTTTGGGTGGACTAAAACTATTCCTATCAGAATACACAACTGAAACAGCAACATTATTTTCCCAGTGATGCCAACTACTTTAGGAGTTAGGTAATCAGGTAATTTGCACATCTGATGATGATGCCACAATGGAGGGTATATGATTACCTGTATGACATATGAATGACACAAAGTACAAGTGAGTTAATTAGATGAATGGGCAAAAGAACACCTTGACATCATTTAAGAAAACAGAGGAGAATAGGACACCCATTATCTCACATCTACAGAAAAGAGATGTGGAAAATCCACTGGAGACATACAACATGACATGCAGAAGCAAAAGATCTGGATAGTATAATAAATGGGCTGCTTATTCAGTATTTATAATATAATAGGATGTGAAGATATTAATATGAAAGTGTATAGGGATAAGAACTCATGAAAATCAGAGAAGATGAGCAGATAAGAGGCAGCAAGGAAGACTGTGAGGGCTAAAGTAACATGGCCAAATTGGCTAACCATTGTGCTGAGAGAAGGGGCAAATGTAATGGATGAAACAATTACAATTACACTGTGTCACTGTTCTAGTTTGGAGGTATTAGTCAATAAATCTACTTCCAAAACTGGATCTACTATCTTGAGATTAGCTATCAAAGTGCTAATTTTTTACTCTAAGGCAGACAGTCCAGATTAACTTGCATAGTTCACTGATGCAGATACTTTACTAGCCTACTTTGAATAAGTCCCACCTCTCACTGTAGGAATCTGTTATTTGTCTAAGGTAAACAGAGGTCTCCCTTAACCAGTTATAAAAATAATCTTTCTTTATACAATATACATTTATTCATATTACTCTAGAAATTGAAAGCTAATAAATCAAACTGTCCATGGTCAGTGCAATATGATCTCGTAATATGAATACACTGTGAGAAAATTCCCTAACCAGGAATGGAAAGGTGCCAGAGGACTGCCAGGTGACAAAAGTGGTCCCCTTCAATTAGGAAACATCCAATAATGAGTAATCCCATATCATCCAGCTTTACCTACATCTCAGGAAAGGTCATGGGAAGCATAATTAAAAGAAGAATGGTATGGGTGAAATTACTTCCATGGTTAACATCAGATAGAACTGGGGATGTTCTGGAAAACATTTTGGAAAAAAAAGTGAGGATTGTCAAATTTAAAGAAATATTAATAACATGGAGATTAAAAGAGTTGATACTGTTAAAACTAACAGTATAGGTTTATGGGAAATGTGCATTAGACCTGTGGGAAAGGTAGCTCTTTCTCAGGTTTGGTGGACATGATGGATGATAACTAATGAACAACAGCATTAGACAATGTAATGAATGCTAAAGAAGCTGTACATCCATACCCCTCAACCTGCCAGCCCTCAAAATCGTAGCAGAGGGTCCAAACATCACAGCATTTTAAATTTTGACTATGTGTACATTTGCATGCTCAAGGAGGGGGACTGATGAATAAATTCTCACGCAGGAAGCCCATGTCTTACACACATACACACACGTATCAAGACGTTCTAACTTCAGATGTATATGGCAGACACACACATGCATGTGCGCACACCCAAACACACAGCCCCTTTCATATGCACACACAGAGACAGAGCCACATTCACAGACACAGATGTGTAGAGATGCCCACACCCAAATTCACACACGTACCATGATCCAAGAGTACTTCAAACCTATTTACCAGAACTGGGTGAAATAAACTTTTTAAGAAAAATAGTACCAACATTTAAACTGCATAGGCACTACCATGATAAGCCTAATGCAGTGTAATAATTCCTGTGTTATGCACCCAAAACGGTTGCATACCTTCCAATATGCTGTGCCACACTAGATTCCCACACAGAGATAATCAGATTTCTCCACTCAGTGGTACTACTGTTCATTAAAACTGAATACATAGCATTTGTCTTGTGTTAACTGCTTTTCTCTAGACAGAAGACATAATCATTACTTATTTCAGTCCTGTACACCATGTGCAATTCTTAACACAGCTTGAAAAATATTGTTGTACTTAACTTAAAGCCATAATAATTCCAAATAACTCTTAAGATTCCAGTATCCATTCATTTCACAGATCAGCAAACAGTTGTTTTTTTGGCTCTCTAATCAGAAACAACATGAGAAAATAATCTTAAAATTACCTTATCACAATGTATTTCAGCTGTGTCCAGATTATTTAAAACATACTCATTTCCTGAATCCTGCCTTTAAGTGATCCCACTAAACCTATTAATATATAGAATTATGGCCCACATGCAGGGCATTCTCGTATCATTCACAGCAGCTAAAGGTCAAAGAAATATGAAAACATGCAGTTTCCAAACTTCTCACCCTGCTATGCACCATAATAAATGTACCAGTAGTACATAAATGCAGTGCTTTTCCTGCAGTTCCATTGTGTCATGACACACAACCAGGCAAACCCTTAATTTCCATCTGTAATTTCTATAGCTTTGTTGGAAAAAACATCTCAACTAATAATCTGTGACAGACAATGAAGGTAGTAAGTAGTGAATTTTCACTGTGCCAGTTCATTCATTTTTTTCAGAACTGCTGGACCTACAGTCACATACTTCTCTACTACTTTGCTAAAGAATTCTAGACAAACCCAAAAATTAGGAATATTTTTAAAATATTTTTAATCAATACTCATAATTCACTTTAATAATTTTTTTATTTGCCATTTGTTAACTGGGTTGGTCTGGCAGAGCAGATGACCCTTCTTCAGCAGAGACCCGAGGAGAAAAGCTCTATTACAGCAATGGATTTTTTTTATAATGTGGAGATACATACAGCAAAAATAGATTAATTTTATACAGTATTACAAGCAAAAGAAAATGTAAACCTAGATATAAGTTGATTATGTGCCATACAAACACAGATTCAACATCATAATCATTATTAAGATGGGAAATTTGCTAACTTAAGTGTGAACAAAGTGAGGTAAACAAGTGCAAGAAAGGGGGGTCAAGGCAGAAGGCAAAAGAAAAGTGATGAAGGTTAATAGAATGTAAGAGGAGGGGGAGATACGCGGTAGAAATATAAAGTGATGATAGGAGTATACTGGGGTGGAAAGGTCAGAGAGTAGGAAATCTAGAATACAAGTAGGAATAGGTAATTGTAAGAGATAATGGTAGAAAGAAAGGGAGGGGATGAGGCAGTGTGGGCAAAGTTCATGCAGGATCTTTACAGGGGCAGTTCCAGGAATTAAGCAGATATTTATTTACAGTAAGTTTGAAGTTTCAAGGGTTTTGGATGGTTCTGATATGGACAGGAAGTTGGTTCCAACTGGAGCTAACTGAGTAGGTATATAACAGTTTTCCTACAAATTTATTTGGTTTTGTGATTTGAATGAGGTGCTGGTTGGAGGTTCAAGGTTCCCGGTTGGGGATATAAGGAGAGATGAGGGTTGCTAGAGACTGACAGGCTGTAGGTTGATGGAGGATACTACGAGTCAGAAGCAGCTGAGGCAGTAGGAGCTGATTATGGAATTCTAACCAGTGGAGTATTTGTAAGGAAAGGCAGTGATGTGAGCGATAGGGGAGATTTGGGGCAAATCTAGCAGTTTTTGTTGTACTTGAGCTTGAGTTTGGTTGACAGATTTTTTTTGGAAATTAGTGAAAACTGGGGTGGTGTATAGTAGGGTAGGAAGTAGGTAGGCCTGAGCTAGGGAGACTTTAGATTCTTGGGTTAAGAATTTTTTTTTATTTCTGTATATCAGTCCTAGTTTTTGGTGTGTCTTCTTGATGCAGTTATTGATGTGGAAGTCAAATTTAAGCTCATCATCTATAAAAACCCTGAGAAGTTTAGTGTAAGACTCGACGTTAATGGTAGTGTTGTTTAGAGAAGAGACTGAGAAAGAGGCTTTGAGATGTTGAGAGGAAGAGAAGTAGTTTTGTTTTATTCAGATTAAGTAGGAGCTGGTTAGTTGCAAGCCATCTTTCAACTGAGTGGAGGGTGTCCTGAGTGAGGGAGAGTAGGTGCGGTAGACTGTCAGAGGTTGTAATAAGGGTGGAGTCATTGGTGTATTGTACATGTGTGGAGAGGGAGAAGGATTAGCTGAGATTATTAGTAAAGATGTTAAATAGTAGTGGGTCCAGGAGGGAGCCTTGGGGCACGCCAGTTTGAACGGGGAGGAAAGGTGACATTGCAGAGAGCCATTTGCCTGACTGAGCTCTATTTGATAAGTATGAAGAGAACCAGGATACAGTAGATGTAGAGAGATTAAAGGAGGAGAGCTTAGAGAGAAGGAGGTTGTGGGACACAGTGTCAAAAGGTTTAGCGAGGTCAAGGAAGAGGCATGAGGCTAGTTTATCATTAAGAGATGTAGCAATAGAGTGAGTGAAGGATAGTAATGCTGTATTTGTGCTATGTGGTCGAAAACTGTGTTGTGTAGGGTGAAGAGATTTTCCTCAATGAGATATGACATGAGCTGCTTGTGCACACACTTTTCCAGAATCTTAGAAAGAGGGGATAGAATAGCAATTGGCCTGAAAATGGCAGGGTCAGTGGAGTTACCTCCTTTATGTAAGGGTATAATTATAGGACTTTTTTCAGATATTAGGAACAGAATATTCTTGAACTGACCTATTGATAAGTATAGAGACTGGACAGGCAATAAAAGGGGCAGCGAGTTTGAGGTATAAAGGAAGTAGGTTGCCAGCAGAAGGGGAACAAGGTTTCAGTTTACAGAGTAGAGATCAAGTAGGGACAGGCTTGATAGAGAAAGGAGTTTTGAGGGAAGGGGGGTGGGGAGTTCCATGGCAAGTATCTGTGTTTGGTTTAATTAGGTTTTGTATGGAGTTAATGAAGAAGGAGTTCAGAAGAGTGGCAGTTTCGAGTGGAGAACTGTTAGGGGATGGGTTGGGAGGAGATGGATTTCCTGGGTGTAAGAGTTTGTGGATAGTACTCCAGAATTTTTGGGGATTTGAGTGGGGGCTTCTTTGTGGGTCAAGATAAAATGATTTTTTGTCAAGGGTGACATGTTTTTTTTGTGATGTTTTGTAGTTCCCTGTAGTTTTGTAGACTAGAGGGTTTTTTGAGTTTATTCCAGATTTTCCATGCATTGTCTCTCTCTTGCATGAGGGAGAGAGTTTCTTTGCTTATCCATGGATCATAGTTGGATTTAACCTGAATCTTTCTGATAGGGGCCAGGGAGTTGAGGGTGTTAAGAAAGATGCTATTGAATTGAAGGACAACTCCTTCGAGGGGGATGTTGAATAGAAAAGATCAATTTATAGAAGAGAGTATTTGGTTAAATAAATCAGGGTTAAAATTGGCTAGATTTTGACAATACTTATATTTGTGAGGTTTGGGAGGCTGAGACAGGCGACGTTGGATGGAGGTTGGGTGATGATCACTGAGTGTGTCAGGGAGAGTGAAAGTGCTACGATAGTGATTGGGGTGAGAGGTAAGTATCCAGTCAAGAGTGCAGCTAGTATTAGATTGCTGATTAAAGCGAGTGGGGGAAGTGATGATTTGGGAGAAGCCATATAGGTTAATGGCAACATTGGGGAAGTTTGAGGTCAGATTATTCTGGTCAATGTCAATATCCCCTAGAATAATTGTTTCACAGGAGATGTTTTGCGAGATCCAAGCAAGGAAGTGTTCGACTACAGGGATATTATTTCCAGGAGGTATATATATTGCAGCAATGACTGTTTTTTTTATGTTTCTTTAAGTTACAGTTGACTATGAGCATTTCGACAGGGTGAAAGCTGGGTGGGGAGTAAGCTAGGGGATGGACTGAGAAATGTTCCGAGTAAAGTATAGCTACCCCACCACCTTTTTTAATTGATTTGTCTTGGAGGAAGAGCTTATAGCCAAGGGGTTGGATTTCTTTGTTTGATATGTGGGGTTTTAGCCATGTCTCAGAGATCCATAGGATACTTGGAGTGTGTAGAGTTATCCAGGAGTGTAATTCAGGGACTTTGTTTAGGGTACTGCAAATATTGCATATTGTAAAGATTTTGAGGTGTCTAGTAGATGAGGTGGTATATGATAGTGAGAAGTGGGTAGAGGAAGAAGTTAGGAAAGTGACAGTGGGAGAAGTGTTAGTGAAGGGACCAGGATTTGGATGTATATCACCTGCAAGAAGAAGGGTGAGTAAAGGTAGAGAGAGAAAACCTAAGATGGATTGGTTTGAAAGATTTTATTTTGGATTTTGGGAAGTTGTTGGGAGAAGGAGAGAGTTTAGGTTTGAAGAGATGTGTAAAGTGATGTGAGAAAAGGGAGGGCGCTATTAGGAAGGAGAAGGGTTTAGCATATAGGGTTTGTGAGAGTGGATGGGTGGGACTGGGGTATATGGGGAGTGTGAGACTATGGTAGATGTGGATAGTGTGAGGATAGAAAGGAGTGGTATACATAGAAGTAGATAGAGCATATGTTTGCTGCATAAGCAGGGGAAACAGTGTGACTGAGGTGTGATATTACTTAAGGAAGTAATAGAGAAATAGAGGGGGAGGTGTATTGTTACCTGAGGTGGTAGTAGCTGAGAGTTGATTTGGGTGTATAGGTTTGGAGGGAGGAGGGGTGGATAATAAAGTGAGGTAATGTTGGGGGAGGAGTAGGTGGAATGAGAAGGGTTTGATAGGTTGGAATGAAGTAGGCAGGGAGGGGGAAGGGTGTGTGTGCAGAAGAATACAACAGGTTTTGCAGCAACAAGAATTTTCTGAATAAGAAGTTTGAAACTCTGTCTGACATTATTAACAGTCTGCAATCCTTGGTGATTTAATAGAAAGTAAAACTTTTATGACAAACAGTGCAAAAAAGGGAGACAAAATCAAGATCAGTTGAAAGGTATTAAGCTACAGAAATGCTACCAAATAGAAACAGAAAAAATTCAGTGATGAGCTGTCCAAGCATCTGATTTGACTAGAGTGAGGAACCAAATTATCTCCAGTTATCGCCTATCTTAACTCAGTAACCAGATGTAACTTGTGGCTTTATAGCCCTGTCAGTAACACCCATGTTCTCTTGTCATACTTCATCTGTAGAGTAACTCATACAACCTGTTGTGTCTACTTACCAAACTAAATCTGCCTGCACCATTATCCAACTTTCCCCATTACTAAATAATAATGGAAAGACCCAGCATAAAATGCTGGCTTAGCTGTCCTTCCTGTCAATTATTTAATATAGACTCCTAACAGTATATAAAAAATCTTAAGTCATGAATACACTCAAAACCCAATAACATGTACAGCACGCTGATTGACGACACAATCCAGGAAGCTAGTTTCTCAATGTATACAAAAAAAAATGCAAATCTCCTTGTACTGGGCATGAGTGGAATTGTTAAGGCCATATATAGAAAAGTCCTTCATATGCAATCAACATGATGTTGCAGGTGACCCAACCTCCTTCTCCCCTATAGATTCACTACCCTTGTCCTAAGCCACAAAGACAGCTCCCACAAATGATGAAGTACTGAATGAGGAGTTTCCCCTCCCTTCCTATAAGGGCATCATGGTAGATGTGCAAACTTGCACTGATAAAATACTTTCAGCACTTTTGAATGCACAATGACACACCAGCTATGATATTATACAGGGATAGAACTCTGACTATAACCCAGGTGACTCAAGTTTAATTAATGGTTAAGGCGCCTACTAAAACTGGCTGGTGAGGAACAGGAGAAAAGAGGCTGCAACTGTTGTCCTGGGGGCTGCTTGTTTGGGGGTAAAAAGGGTACTTATTTCTCTAGTGGAGACTGTATAAACATGCATGATAATCGTATAATCAACTACATAAAAAGACTACTCTTCAAAATAAAACCTTGCTCTAACACCCTGACAGCATACCCTCACACTTTCTTAAGCTTGCTGCTGATGTGATTGCTTATCCCACTAGCATCCTAATCAACAGATCCATTCAGGAATCCAACATCCCCAAACTCTAGCATAAGGCCTACATCCTTCCTCTCCACAAAGGCGGCAAAAACACTGACATCTCTAACTTCCATCCCATAGCTACCCTCTCCCTAATCTCAAAAATCCTGGAAAATTGCATTCACCTACAACTTATGCCCTACTTAACCCAATACCATCTCCTTACCCCAACCCACATGGATTCCGACCAGGACATAGTACAACAGCCCTCCTTTACTTCCTTGATACTGCCAATCATGCCCGAGACACTGGGAAAGTAGTAACTACAGTGCTTTTGGATCTTTTCTAAGCATTCAATACTGTTTCCCATACCCACCTTCTGAGCTATCTTTCAAGCCTCAGTATTTCTCAAAACACCCTATCCTGGTTCTCTACCTACTTGTCCAACATATCACAGACTGTGAAATGGAGAAAAGGCATCTCTTCTTTTCTCCATATCCCTACAGGTGTGCCCCAGGGATCCATACTGGGTCCTATGCTGTTCAACTTCTTTATCAACAACTTTCACTCTGCCATTCCCAGTGCTACAGTAATTCAGTATGTAGACTCATCTTTAGTCTGCTCTGCTACTAATCTCCCTGAACTTCTAAGAAAAACTCAGGCCGTCTTCTCAACCACCAAAGCCTGGATGCTCCAAAGCTATCTTTCCCTAAATGCCAATAAAACCAAAAAATTAATATTTCCACCATCAAAAACCTTCCCTTTAGACAAAACCTCTTTCCAAATACTAAGCCAAAAGAACACCCCTATCGAAGCCACTCTTCATGCTAAATTACTAGGTGGTGTTATAAATGAGCAACTAAAATTTGACAACCATGTCTTTCAAAACAAAGAAAACCCATCAAAACTTGGTATGCTCTACAGGAACAATCACTTCCTTTCACCCCATTCTAGACATACCCTTGCCTCAACTTACCTCCTTCCCTCCCTTATGTATGGTGCTCCCCTGCTAACAAACCCGACAACCCCTCTCACATTCAGGTTAGAAACCTGCTATAACAAAATATCCAAATTTGCCACTAACTGTAATTACTCCTCCTATCATTGTGAAGCCCTCCACTCTCTAAAGTGGCTAGAATTACCTAACTACCTTGACTACCTTAAACTGATCACAGCCCATAGACTTCGCTTCAACCCTACTAAATGTCCCGCTCTCTCTGATATCCTTCCCCCCCTTCCTACCTACCTAATAGAACACGCAGATCTGAAAATCAAAACCTAATTAGTGTTCATAAACCTAACCGCTCACCTGGACAGTTACTCCTCTCTTTTTCCTTGGCCAAAAAATTGAACACTCTTCCCCCTACCATAAGGACAATGCAGAACCTGGAAAACTTTATAACACTCCTCCATTCCTACCTTTTCTCTAAACAGAAATGTACCTGCTTTCTTCCAACCTAACCCCATATGCCTTGCTCTCCTGCTCCTCACTGGTACCTCAATAATACTCTCTATTACCAAGCCAGCTTTTATATCTACACTATTATGGCTTATTACCTAGAAATTTAACTGTCTGTTTACTGACATCAATCTTTATGCAACCATATATATTACTTGCAATGTGATTGCATGTTTCATTATGTTACTATTATGTTACTGTAATATTACTGCGTTTCACTATGTTTGTGATTATTTCAGCTCTTATTACTATTTTGTATACATTCTTTATTGTATTTGTATTGTGGAGCTTTTCTCCCCAGGCCTCCACTGAAAATGGGCTCACTTGGCCCAGTGGACTTGCCCAGTCATCAAACTGGAAATAAATATTACGGGACTGGTGAGTGGCTGTCTTGTGCTACACCAACTGCATGCTCTTCTGGAGAGTACTCAGTGGGAATGTGGAGGGTGTTAGGGCCATATACAGAAAGAGCCCTAAATGTGCAAGCAGTCTTATGATGCAAGTGCCCCTCTCTCCCTCCTCTATAGCGTCACTTGTTCGATTCCAATACATATAACAAGAAGGCTTGGGGTTTCATTCTGATGCTCTAATACATACAAACACATCAGGATGAATAGCAGCATCATTAAATATGAACAAGTCTGAGTTGTTTGGTTTCTGCTACATACCTACAATCAACTGCATTACTAGCTCAGTTGAGTACAAACTTGCAGTGTTAAAGATTGTACTGCATTTTATTTTATTTTTCTGTGTATTTAATTGTTTCATTGGTCTGTGTCTCTCTGTAGTTATTTATTTTTCTATTTAACTGTTTCATAGATTACTGTGGTCTCTCTCTGTCTGCAGTTAGTGGGGGCTATTGTGTTTCACTTCATTGATATTCAGTGTTAAACTCTTAGCTTAGAGGGTTTGGCTGTATTTATAGTGTTAGTCAAATATCTTTGAATTTATTACTGCTCAATATCCGAATTGTTTGGCTTCTGCTACATAACTACAATAAACTGCATTACTAGCTGAGTTAAGTACAAACTTACAGTGTTAAAGATTGTACTGCATTTTATTTTATTTTTCTGTGTATTTAATTGTTTCATTGGTCTGTGTCTCTCTCTAGTTATTTATTTTTCTATTTAATTATTTCATAGAATACTGTGGTCTCTCTCTGTTTCTGCAGTTAGTTTCCCGCCTGCCCTCCCTGTTCTTGTTCTGGTATTAATCTTGGTGGCTTTGGAATTGCCTGCCCCTCCTGTAAATTTGTTTGAACACTCCTCCTGGGTCTACCTCATTTGCTCACTCAACCGAGTACAGTGAGATCATATGTTGACTTCAGACACTCCTACCAGTCCCATCTGTTCAGCTCTATCCCATCTCTATTCCAGTCTAGTGTCACTATCTCATTCTACCTAATACAGAGAGAACATTTGTGAAGAGCAAGCCACTTAGGTCCTTAATTTTGAATTATCTTTTAGTTATGTACTTACCATAACTTTAGATGTATGGGATCCATCTCGCCTACATTCTCTACAGATGGGTTCGGAGCCGATCCTCGGCTCCGACTCGGCCGCTATACAATAGAACGCAGTCTCTTATTGGCTAAGTTACCTCGTATCCCAGGATGCACCACTACTGCTTCCCCAGATCTTGTTTGTCCGCACACACGTACACACACATAGACTGTTGTTATAACATTGCCAGGTGTTTCAAGAGAGGAAAATGTTGAATTCGGATCATCCGGTCTCTTCTGGCCTACAAGGCAGGGGGAAGGAGGGTGGGTTATTAGGAATGTAGGCGAGATGGATCCCATACATCTAAAGTTATGGTAAGTACATAACTAAAAGATGTAATGTGATCCTATCTCGCCTACATTCTATACAGATGGGACAGCGTCCCTAGCACCCAATTCCTGGGTGGCTCACTGGAAAATGCTCCTGAGGACAGTGGAACCGAAGGAAGCTCGCCCCCTAGATGTCACATCCAATTTGTAGTGAGAAATAAAGGTGTGTAGAGAAGACCACGTAGCAGCCGCACAAATGTCACTAATAGAAAGCTTGGAATGAAAGGCTGCCGAAGTGGCCATAGCCCTGGTAGAATGAGCTTTCACTGGAACTGTAAGCTCCTTATTTGAAATGCGATAAATATGACTGATACAGTCTCTGATCCATTTGGCAATAGTGACTTTTGTGATGGCTTTGCCCAATTTACCATCCGAAAAGGACACAAACAGTTGATCTGATTTTCGTGCTTGATGTGTCCTATCCAAATAGAAACGTAATTGTCTGTGCACGTCTAAGCTGTGAAAGGTATACTCAGCTCTGTTTGAATACTTAGGGAAAAAAAAACAGTAATTCCAGTGATTGTTGCAAACAAAAGTTAGAACAAACCTTTGGTATAAAGGATGGGTTTGGTCTAAGAGATACTCTATCCTTGTGAAATGCCAGGTATGGTGGTTTGACACATAGGGCTTGAAGTTCTGAAACTCACCTGGCTGATGTAATAGCAACTAGAAGAGCAGTCTTCCAAGAAAGAAATTTTAAGTCACAAGTTGCTGCCGGCTCAAAGGGAGGTGAGGTTAATGCACCTAACACCACGTTAAGGTCCCACGGTGGTGCAGGATGAGATATAGGGGGCCGTAGAAGCCAAGCTCCTTTAATAAAGGCTTTGCACCAACTTGTTGCTCATTAAAGGTGGTTCTACGCTTTCATGAAAATTGGAAATAGCAGCCAATTGAACTTTGATGGTAGACACCGAACAACCTTGGTTGAACAGGGAAGCTAAAAACTTCAGAACCTCTGACACCGAGGCTGTCATAGGGTCTAATCCTCGGAGTTGGGCCCAAATAGCAAACCTCTCCCATTTATTGCTATACATTTTTTTAGTAGAAGTCTTGTGGGCCGAGGACAAAATATGCATGACTTCAGGGTCGAAAGAATGGCTCCTAACTAGGGTCGGAAGAGGAGTAGCCAAGCTGCTAGCTTCAATGAATGGAGGGACTGATGGAGCTGTCCTGACTGATGTGTCAAGAGGTCCGGAACTTGGTCCAGGAACCCTCCAATGCATATTTGTGAAGAAAGGGGAACCAGACTAATGAGGCCAGTATGGGGCGATTAGAATTATTTTGCTTTCCAAGCGAATCGCCTTCTGAATCACCTTGGGGAGAAGGGGAACCGGTGGAAAAGTGTATAGCAGACCGGGGGGGCCAAGCTTGGACTAGAGCATCCTTGGGGATCTCCCCCAGAACTGGGGTGAGAGAGAAGAACTGTTGGCATTTCGCATTGAGGGGAGTTGCGAAAAGATCGCAACAAGGGGCTCCCCATCTCGTGAAAATCTGTGTTACCACTCTGTCGTTCAAGGACCACTCATGAGGGGAGAGAATAGTTCTGCTCAGTCTGTCGGCTATCACGTTGGATCTCCCCGGAATGTGTGTTGCCACTAGGAAACATTTGGTAGCAATCGCCCAATCCCATACCTTCATGGCCTCTCTGCAAAGGGGGTAAGACCTGGTCCCTCCTTGCTTGTTTAAGTACCAGACTACCGACATGTTGTCGGACTGAATGGCAATCGTACCCTGGGGGAGGTGATCATGCAGTGCTTACAACATTAAAAGCACTGCCCTCATTTCCAGAATATTGATGTGGAGAAGACTCTTGTCGGTGTGCCACGTGCCTTGGACCGACCTGTCCAGATAATGTCCCCCCCACCCTGTCTGGGAGGCGTCCGTAGTCAACGTGGCCAAGGGGAGTGGGGAAACGAATGGTTGCCCTAGATTCAGGTTGGAGGAAAGAAGCCACCAACGAAGATCCTGTTTGCACGTCTCTGTGATCAATATGTGGTGACTGAGGGGGAGGTCTTGATAAGACCACTGGACTGATAGGAGCCACTGGAGTATCCTCATATGCAACCTTGCAAGGGGACCAGAAGAATGGTGGCTGACATGGAACCCAACAGCTGCAGGACCATTCTCGCTGGAGCGCGACGTCTGAGGAGTAATGCCCGAACCTGAGACTGCAGTGTTGCTATTCTTTCCGCAGGAAGATAGACTCGCATCTGCCTTGAGTCTATTTCTGCACCAATAAACAGAATACGCTGTGATGGCAGCAATACGGATTTTGTCCAATTGAAGGTGATTCCTAAGGAGTTGCCTAGGGAGATAGTGGCTGCTAGAGTTTTGAAGAGTAGATGCCTGGAGGTGGCAGTTAGGAGTCAGTCGTCTAGGTATGGAAACACCTGGAATCCTAGACTTCTCAGGTGAGCAGTCACCACTGCCAAACATTTGGTGAACACCCTGGGGGCTGTGGTGAGACCAAAGGGCAGTGCACGGAACTGGAAATGACTGTCTCCTAGGCTGAAGCGCAAGTGTCTCCTTGACACCTGATCTATCAGAATGTGATAATAGGCGTCTTTGAGATCTATGGAGCACATCCAAACACCTTTCTCCAAAAGCGGGAGAATGGATTGCAAGGTGACCATCCGGAATTTGGACTTTTTCACTGATCGGTTTAACTTGCTGAGATCCAAAATGGGCCTCAAGTCCCCGGTCTTTTTTGGTACCAAAAAGAATCTTGAGTAAGTCCCTGATCCAGCCTGATCTGCGGGGACAAGTTGGATGACTCCTTTTACAGCTTTGATATTTCGCTGGCTGCCAGATCCCATTGACTGGGTGGCGGGTCCGGGATTCTTTGGAATGGTGGGGGGGTTGAGAGAAGGGAATGGTGTAACCTCCGGCGATGATTCGGAGCACCCATTGGTCCTGAGTGATACTTTCCCAGGCCTTTAGGTGCCTCAAAAAATGACCCCCGACTGGCTCCGGAGCTGCACAGTCGGGCACTCCTTCAGGGATGCTGGAAGGAGGAGGAGCCACGAAAGGACTCGCGGTCTCCAGTGTTGCGGGGGCATCCGCTGCCTCTGGGACGGCGTCTCCCTGAAAAATTTCCCCCTCCTCTGCCTCTAGAAGGGGAATCGCTCTGCTGTGACGAGTAAGGCTTTTGAGACTTACAGAACCACATTTTCCCTCCTCTTCGAGCCTTGGGATAAGGTCTGAAGGGAGTGGAAAACCGGGCCCCTACGGCAGTTAAAGTTTTACCCTCCTGTTTGCAGCGAGTCAAAGTGTCCTTTACCTTGGGTCCAAACAGAGAGGACCCATCAAAGGGGGCGTCGGCAAAGGAAGACTTAAAGGCCTCCGCAAAGTGACACAGGCGTAGCCAGGCTTGTCTCCGTAGAGCAACACCTGTTCCCGCCGCTCTGCTCGCTCCTTCGGCTGCATACGAAATGAGCCTCATGGACGAGTTGGATAACGAGGACAGGGTAGCCAACTGGGAGTTAACCGTCTGGGCTAACTGCTCAGGTAAGTTACTGGAGAGGGTATCCAAAAGTTCCTTGACCAGATCCCTCTGCAGTCTCATGAAATGCGTCAAGTAGTTCAGAGACCTTAATGTAGAGGTTGCTGAAGTAAGGGTGCGCTTCCCGTACCGATCCATGCTCCTAGACTCCTTATTAGGAGGATGGACGGACGTTGAAGCCTCTGCCACATCTTGCTGGGTGGCAGATGCCACCACCAAGGCATCTACAGCCACACCTTTGGAAAGAAAGTCCTTATCAGGGGGTGCCGAAAGGAATTTATTGGGGCAAGCTGGCACTGGTTCAACAGAGTCCGGGTGTTCCCACGCCCTTCGAGAGATCAAATCCAGAAGCTCATCGAAGGGCGGAGACACCCAGGAGGCAGAGGGCTGAGCCCCGAAGGCCTTGAGGAACACTGACTCCTCAGCAGAAGGGGGTTTGGACTGCCAGTCGCCTCATTGCTTAAGGATCTCCAAGATGTCCGCAAAGGATACATCATCCGAGGATGACTTGGGGGATCCTTCCGCATCATCAAGGTCGGTATCCGAGGTGAGAGACTCATCAGGGGAGTCGACCTGCTTCCTCTTGCACTGTTTCTTCCTCGGAAGACGTTTCGGAGGGGCCTCCAGGAAGAAGGGAACCCCCGATGGGGGTAACCTCAGGCCCAAGGGCTCCGCTGTCGTGAGACAGGGGGATTGCAAAGGAGCCAGTCTCCGTGCCAAGGGAAGGTGGTGGTGAGATGGTAGAAGTGGCCAGAGAGGATTTGGCCAAGGCACTCCTCATGGCCTTGAAGGCGGGACCCCCAGAGTCCTGGGATGGTTCAACCCCCAAGGCCACAACAGCAGTCGGAACTCCCGCCGCCGACGCACCGAGAGGGAGGCTCGGAACCAAAAGGATCTGTCCCGAAGCGTCCCCCCCGGGGTCAACAGAGGAGGTCCGCGTACCGAACCCTGACCCGAAGGGCGGGGTTGGAGTTAGGGTCGGAACCGACCCGACAACCTCCACCGGCTCCACCAACACCGACTCCAACGGCGCCAAAGCTGTTGGAGGAGGAACCGAGATAGCAGGGTGGGAAACCGGCTCCGGAGCTGACTGGGCTGGAGCCGAGACCAACTTTTGAAAGATTGAAAAAGCCTTTGAAGCACCCTGTCTACATCCGAATCAGACATCCTCGATGACCGAGAAGAGACCGACCGGGTCTGAATTGACTTCTCCACCGGCTCTGAAAGACTGGGGGACCGGCTCCATATGGTTTCGAGAAGTATCGGCGCCGAGGGAGATTCCACTATCACTGCAATTTCCCTTGGAGCCGATGGGGACTTCGGCACCGAAGGGGAAAAGTCTGAGCGGGCAACCCTCATCGGCTCCGAAGGCAGTGGAGCCGATGGAGATGACTCGCCTCTCGACGCCCGAGCTCTCAACTCCGAAGCCAGAGGAGTCGAGGCTGGAGACATCGAGGCAGACCGTTACGCCCTCGGCTCCGAAGTCCATGGAGCCGATGGAGAAGCCTGCCTTGACTTTTTAGCTGCCGGATCCGACGGGCTGGTCGGAGCCGAAGATTTTTTCTTCCTCGAAGGGGAAGAAGAAGAAGATAGGGCTTCCTCAAAGGAAGGGGTAATAAGCCCTTTCAAAATCTATTTATTTTTCCTCTATTGGAGCACGCGAGAGGAAAAAGCGTGGCAAACACTACAGGATTCCTGGAGGTGCTTCGGGCCCAAACAGTAAACACACAAGGAATGGTCGTCCGTAATGGACATTTTATAATTGCATTTAGAACATTTTTTTAAACCCTGATGGCCTATGTTCTTTCGACATGGCTATCTACTTCAACACTAGACTTCAAAGACTTCAAAAAGAAACTAGACACACGACAGCCTAGACTCTAACTAAAATGCCTAGGCTAGGGCAAGGCCCCTCTAACTTAAACGGGATCACCTACCACCAAAAATAATACAATTTTACCACAAAAATTTTTAACTACACAGTCACACAACAACAAGTAGCTGTTAAAACAGCTTTTGGGTAAATTTTAGCAAAAAATTTGACAGAAAATAATTCACTAAGAGCCACTTAGCTCAGCCAAGTCCGAGACCACGTCTATGCTCGAGAAGCGGCAAACGAGATCTGGGGAAGCAGTAGTGGTGCATCCTGGGATACGAGGTAACTCAGCCAATAAGAGACTGCGTTCTATTGTATAGCGGCCGAGTCGGAGCCGAGGATCGGCTCAGAACCCATCTGTAGAGAATGTAGGCGAAATAGGATCACATTACATCTTCTGTTTCTCCTTTCTCCCTTTCCATTTTCCAAAAAAAAATTCTAAGCTTGTTTCCTGCCTTTCCTGTAACTAGTTTAGTCCAGATACAGATTTGCTGTATCCAGGACTGTTTGTAAGCTTCTGAGCCCCCCAAGCCTTTCTGTGTTGGAGGGAAGCCTTCTAGCTTATCAGTGGAAGTGGTAAGCACTAGGTAGCCTATCTACCACAAGAGTGGTTTCTGGCCCAGAAATTGTAGTTTATTGGCCGTTTGGGCAGTTTTTCCATCTCTTTCAACTTTCTGGTTTAAAAGACCACATTTGCACTTGTTTCCCACCTTTCCTGTAACTAGTCCAGTCCAGATACAGATTTGCTGTATCCAGGACTGTTTGTAAGCTTCTGAACCTCCCCAAGCCTTTCTGTGTTGGAGGGAAGCATTCTAGCTTATCAGTGGGAGTGGTAAGCACTAAGTAGCCTATCAACCACAAGATCCAGGTACAGATTCTTAGTTTTAGCACTTGAATTTGCTTCTTCGTGCTCAGGACTTGTTCTGAACTTGTTGTTGGCACTAAATAAGCTACAAATTACTACAGCACTCAACCTTCCTCTTTACCTAGAGGAAAACTTTTTTTTGTACTTACTTTCCTCACTCGCTTAGAGAAAAACAGCTCTTATACTCACTTTCCTTGTCTAGAGAAAAGTATTTTTTTTATTTAGGCATGTCCCAAGGGTCAGCTCCCAGTGTTCTCTACTATCTGATGAATCTGGGCATCTTCAGGCAATGTAGCAATTGCCTCATGTACACAGACAACCTCTCCTCCTACCATCCAACACCACAACCTGTGAGAGATGCACTTATCAAGCCAAACTGGAGGTAAAGTTCTCTCCAACCAAGACTGAACTTGACAGTCAAGAGGAGAAGGTAAACATTTGCACCACACCACACTCATCACATAGTCCCACTAAACCTACACCACCAAAATCCACACACAAAAACATTTGCAGAGGTTCTCAATAATAATCTGCTCAAGCAACAGAGACCTCCAAAGTAGAAACGTAAGCAACCTCCACCCCCCAACACAACCTAAATGACACATAGCCCACAGACTCAGTGTGCCAATAAACTACAGCCCATAAGGCAAACCAAAGTACCCAACACACTAGTCATATGTGACTCTATAGTCAGGCACACTGATGTCCCACTCACCAGACTAAACGAGGAGAAGGTTACTGTCAGCTGCCTGTCGGGTGCCAGGATCCACCACATAACCCACGCACTCAGGACACTCCACAAGTACAAATATGACTCTGTCATTGTCCATGTTGGTGTGAATGACTTGAGACATACCTCTCTGGACTACATGAAAGACATGGAAGAGCTCTCCGATCTTGTAGCCCAGACAGGTATGACCCTAGCCCTGAGTAGCATCCTGCCATCGCCCAGAATGATACCACAGTATAAGGACAAAACGATTGACTTCAATAATTGGCTAAGCTTCTGGTGTCATTCTAAGGGCTCCAGTATCTGTCTACCTGGGACTGCTTTGCCAGAGATGGCCTGCACCTATCACCCCTGGGATTCTGGATACTGGCTAAGGCTCTTGCCACCCCTATAGTGCCTTTTTTAGGCAAGGTTCAAGTGACAAATTCACCACTGTAACAGGAACAGGCAAACAAAAACTGTGGGCAATGCTACTCAATGCTAGAAGTCTAAATCCCAAAATACACTCACCCGAGGCACCTTAAAATGGAGGACATCGATATCTGTGCAGTGACTGAGACCTGGTTGAAGGCTCTAGAGTGCACCCCTGCATTACCAGGCTATAACTCATACCACACTTTTTGGCCATCTAACCTAGACCAAAACACCAAAGGCAGACGTGTGTCCATATTCATTAAGGATATCCACACCTCCGGGCTAGTTGCACAGCATAATGCATCTGAGATTATCCAAGTGCAACTAACTCTGTGCAAAACTGCAATTCAAATTCTAGCTTGCTACAGATTCCCCACCATGCCCCAGGATTCCCACTCCTCTTTTCCTGATATACTGGAAAATATTAGGGTTCAACCAAACACCCTAATAATGGGCAATTTCAACTACTCCACCATTAACTGGGAAAACTACTCATGTACCAACTCCTTTGTTCAACGCTTTCTGGAATTAATAATTTCCAATGCCCTGGATCAACTTATCCACACCCCTTACCAGGAGCAACAATATCCTAGACCTAATCATTACCAACATGAGTGACCGGTGTTCCACACCTGAAATCAACTCCTCTTTGGTCAAATCCGACCATAAGCTAATAACCCTAGATATCCGCATCCTGCCCCCACCCACCATTAAGGAAACCACGGTAAAAAAAATTCTCCAAAGCCAACTTCATGCTTCTGAAGACAGAAGTGGTGAACTTCATCACACCCATGCAGATGGGCAATATAGTTACGACTGCTGAATCCTACACAAATGCACTCAATAAGCACTTACACGAGTGCATGGATCATGCTATCCCAAACAGAACCAAGATGCTACCCTCCAAAAAAAAAGGAAGCCAATCTGTTGGTCTCCTGCCATAAACAAACTCTACAACAGAAGAAAGAAACTGTTGCAAAAGAGAGTGAAATCCCATGAGTGGAGGAGCTCCCTGGTCAGCTTCAGTAAGAAGCTGAAATCCCTTATAAGATCCTCCAAAGCTAGCTACAAAAACAAAATTGCCACTGATTCTACAGGCAACCACAAAGAATTCTATAGCTATGTCAAGAATCTCAATGGCAACGCCCAGATCTGCTCTGAGTTACAGCACAATGGCATGAAAATTACAGAACCAACTGATATTGCCAACATCCTGGCAGATAGGTTCAGTGCTAACTTTACCCCCCTCTCCCCCCCTAAAGGGCCCATATCTATACAGGAAGAATGCACAGTCCCTGTAATCACATCTATGCAGGTAAAAGCTGCACTCTCTAAAACCAAAAATACAGCATCCATGGGACCAAACAACATCAAAGACTGTGTTTTATACGAACTTCAGAACGAACTGGCTCCCCACCTAAGCACCATGTTCAATCACAGTCTCACATCAGGCTTTGTGCCCACTGAATGGCACACAGCAACAGTTATCCAAAAAACAAGGCAGGAAACCACTGGATAAACACTTTATACGGTAAAGCTTTCGGATACAATCCTTTGTCAATACTAAACAGTACATAAAACCAGCTCCTTATATATAGGTCCAAATACATCACATGACCTGCAGCCAAAATCACATGATATGCCATCCACATAGCAAAAACACTTAAAAAACTTAATACAAAAGCTTAATATGAAACTTATCATAACATAAAATACTTTAATAAAACACTTGAATAAAACTGTAAGCTAAGAAAGTCTAGCTCTACTCAATTTAACTAAAATAGGTTTGAGACTAACCTGGTTATTTAAGCCTGGTTTTGAGTCACTCATAAGTCTCAAAATCCATTCATACTCTTTAATTTCTAAATAATTATTTAGGTCTCCTCCCCTAGGTGTAGATATAACCTGGTCAATAATCCTAAACCTAAAAAAATGCTGCTGACCAAATTCTTCTATGTGTTTATAAAGCACGTTCCTTTCATAGCATCTCCTAATTTCTGATTTATGTTCAATCATCCTGTCCTTAAACCTGCGGATAGTTTTGCCTACATAGAAGGAATTACATGCCTCACAGGTAGCCAAATAAACCACATGGTTGGTGGTACATGTACCTGCCACTCTAAATCTAAATGTCCTACCAGTAGTGGGATGTACAAATGTATCATTTTCAAAATTGTAAATATCATCACAACAAGAACAGTTGTAACATTTATGAGAACCATATTTCACTATAGTGGATACAGGTGTGGTCTCAAAGTCTTTGTAACATAACGAACTCTTAAGGGTCCTCGTATTCTTATAAGAGAAATTGGGTTTAGGTCCCAATAGGCTTTTTAATTCATCTGATGCCATCAAGATAACCCAATTATCAGATATCATTTTTCTAATAGCCGGTGTCCTTAAATTGTATGCAGTTACATATCTAATAGGTGCTGTAGTTGTCTGTTTACAACTAGAATCAAAGTTAGTAACATCTTCACATAAAACTGGCTTAAATATAGTCTGTCTTCCCTAATCTTAATGACATGTTCAGAGAGTAAAGATCTATTATACCCACTGAGCAAGAAGTCCTCGACCATCTCATTTAATTGTGTTTCAAAGTAGGCATCATCGGTGTTAAGTCTACTAAGTCTGCAAAGTTGAGATTTAACAGTACTTTTAAAGATGTGAGGTGCATGCATGCTTGTGGCATGGGTATACCTACCTGAACAAACTTCTTTCCTAAAGATGCTGGTGTGTAATCTATCTCCAGTGAGTTCTAACTTGAGATCCAAAAATGTAATAAAAGTTTCGGATACCGTCATTTTAAACTTTAAAAAAGTAGATGCAGAATTTAGAAAATCCAAAAATTTTTCAAGGTCCTCGTGACTACCTTTCCAGCAACAGTTATCCCACTCCACAAAGGGGGAGCCCACCACTGATCCTGGGAACTATCGCCCTATTAGCCTGACGAGCTTGGTCTGCAAGGCCATGGAAGTATATTCATGGAACTCATAAACAAAGATATTGGTAACCTCCAAACTCTGTACCCCACCCAGTTCGGGTTTGTGAAAGGCAGATCATGCCTTCTGAACCTGATCGACTTCTTTGAGGTAGTCACCAAAGCTGTAGACGAGGATAAGGTGGTTTACACAGCCTATCTTGACCTCACCAAGGCTTTCAACACGATCCCCAATTCTGGAAATATAGGTAAACTCACTAAACTAGGTATAAATCCCTACGTCACAAGATGGGTTGCCAACTGGCTCACTGACAGAACCCACACTGTAAACGTTGCAGACTCCAAATCTGACTTCAAACCAGTGACAAGTGGAGTACCACCGGGTTTAGTCATGGGACCTCTCCTGTTTGGTATCTACTTCTCTGAAGTACAGGCTAACAAAGAAGGCCTCTGGCTATTGAAGTTCGCAGATGACTGCAAACTAGGAGCCATAGTCGAGTCCCCAAATGATGTGGACATCCTACAGAAGGGCCTCACTGAAACAGATGCCTGGTGTCAGAGGCATGGCCACAAGCTCAATGCCAAAAAGTGCATTGTCATCCACTTTGGTAAAAACTCTGTACCCCTGAACTACCACATAAACGGCAGTCTAAATGGCGAATGTGTGATAAGAGACCTTGGGACCCAGGTGGACAGTAGTCTCTCCTATGATAATCACATTGCCACAGCAGTAAGACAATCCTTCGATGTGGTACACCTCATCAAAAAAGGGTTCTCATTCAGGGGAAAAAGAGGTCATTGTTCCCCCTCTACTCTGCACTCATTAGACCCATTATAGAGTACAATGCCCCTTTTGGAATGTACCTCACAAGACATCTGCAGCAGCTGGAAAGGCCACATACGTCCCTCACAAAGAGGATTACTGGCCTCAAACAGATGCCCTACACTGACAGTCTCAAAAATATCCAGCTTTACTCTGTAGCATATCACCTACTCCGAGGAGATATCTGCCTAACATATAAAGTATGTTAAACCCAGAGCTGTTGGACATGCTACACCTAAAGAAATCCCAATCCCTCCAAGCTACATGCTCTAGGAACCTAAACCTTGTCACCATAATAAACAGGACATGCTGGAGGGATAGATTCCTGTCCCAGGGACTTCCTATACTCTAAAACAAGCTACCCATCTATGTCAAGCAAAGTTCCTCATTAGCACTCTTCAAGAAAAATCTTGATGAGTGGATAGGAAATAGGAAATACACTCCAGGGATCACTTCTGTGGCTCTGCTCAACAGGGGCACAGGAAATTAACTTTCTTGAGTGGCGTAAGCCAGGGAACCTTGTTGGCTAGGCTTATTTAGGCCCTTGGGCCGATAGCCTTGTACCTACCTATGAACTAGTTAACAAAAAGAGCTTACATACATACATGCTTATATCTTAATTCCAAAATGGCAGTCAGGCTTGCTTGTGCTAAGTATTTATACATTCATGCAAGCCCTTGGATAGCTTCTTGAAGGTATATACACACATACTGATGTACATCCTCTCTCTTAAAAAGATTGCCCTTTATGCAAAACAATATCAGAGCTAGACATGCATTACTATGTACGCTGGAAACAAAAGACAATGTTCATGTCCAAGTTGCTTCATATTTGTTGCAAAGTTTAGAGATTTGGCCATATCTCGTAACATACCAGTTGGGACCAAATTTAGCAACAGGGACAGTGTGCGGTGCACAACTCGTATCAGGAACTTCTGGATTCATCATAGGAACAGGAATGTCCTCAAACTACAACAGGAATTGGAACACTGGACAACTCCAACTGAGATAGAGAGTCTTACTCACAGGCTATCTGCTGTGGTATAGACACTGGTCTCAAATGCTTCTGATTCTGCCTAAAAAATGCTCATTCTGATTCCACAACGTACAATCTCAGCTCCGGACGAATATTCTTCACAACACCGATCCAATCATAACCTTTTGACGTCTGCATCCTTACCACTTCTCCCTCTTGTAATAGATTGAGCGGTTTACTGGTCTTACTGTAGTAGGACTTCTGGTTTAGGTGATTCTTCAACAGATTGGCTTTCACTGATCTGTTGTTCTTGACATGGAACCAATAACTGACTACTGATTGGCAATGTGGTTCTGGTTTGTCTCAACAGAAGTCTCTGTGCAAGTGAACCAAGATGTTTTTTGCAAGGAATATTTCTGAGATTCAAGGGATTCAGGAAAACATCACTATTGTCTCATTTAGATTTCTCAAGTAACTGTTTTGCACTTTGTACTCCGCCTTCTTTCAAACTATTTGAATGCAGGTACTCTGGACTACTTATGACATGAGTAAAGTCCCATTCTTCAGCAAATCTTTTGAACTGTTAGCTTGTAAATTGTGTGCCATTGTCAGAAATAACTTTGTGCAGACTATGATGTACAGCAGAAAATGATGCTTCATCTTAGTAATGACAGTACTGGATGCTAGGTTAGGAAGTACGTCAATCTCGAACCAATTGGAGTAACAGTCTACTAATACCAAATAATGATGACCATTCTACTTGAAGCTCTCAGTGGCAACTGTTGACCAAGGTAGTTCTGGAATCTGGTTAAGCTGAAGTGGTTCCTTCTGTTGATGTGGCTTTGTACTATTACACACTGAACAAGACAAAAGTGCTCTCTCAATGTCTTGTGACACAGAAGGCCAAAATACTAGTTCTGTCACCCTTCATTTTGTACATTTGGTTCTTGAGTGACCACGATGCAAGATAGTAATGTACTCTGGTTGCAAAGACTTTGGGACAATTACTTTCAGACTTTTAATTATGATACCTTTCTCATCTCTCTACAGAAAATAAGGTTGCATTTCTTGAGGTAAACTAAATTGTTTTGACGGCCATCCTTAACTGATAAAGTGGTTAAGCCTTTGTAAAACTGGATCTGCAGCTGTGTGATCTCTCAGCTCATCAAAACGTGTAGAAGAAAATTTTCTCACTTCCATGACTTCAAAATCAAAGTTCTCATTCTCATGCTGTTCTGTGATATTTCTGGGCAATCTGGACTATGTATCAGCAAGGTAAAGAGGTCTGCGTTTCTTGTAGACAAGATTGAAATTGTACTTTTGCAATATTAGCATCATAGGTTGCAGTCTGGCTGGAGCTGAACGCATTGGCTTTCTCAAGATAGTGACTAATGGTTGGTGGTCTGTTTCAATCTGGATAGGTCTACCATAAACATAATAATAGAACTTCAAACATGCAACACGATTGCCAAAAGCTCTTTCTCGATCTGCACATGCTGCATCTCAGTTTGGGTAAGAGTTCTCGATGTGTAGGTAACAGGTCGATCCTCTTGTAGAATGACTGCACGTAGACCACATTTCAAAGCATCACAAGAAAGTGTAACTAGTTTATGAACATCATAGTAGCTGAGAGTTGGTGGACTTGCAATTCTCTTTTTCAGGACTTCAAATGCTCTTTGGTGTTGCTCTAACCAAGATCAGGATACATCTTTACGTGTCAGCTCTATGAGTGGTGCTGAAAGTTGGTTCAAGTCTGAAATGAACATGCCTAGGTTGTTGACCATGCCTAGAAAACATTGCAAGGCTTGAATATTGTCTGGAGCCGGCATCTGGAGAATGGCTGTTTGCTTTGAAGGGTCTGGTCGTAGGCCTGTACTAGTAAATAAATGACCAACATAAGTAACTTCTTGCAGCCTGAATGATGATGATGTTGTCTGAGCTTTTCTTATGAGCTATCACCATGGAAGATACCCATTCAGTTGGGGTTTCAACTGGACAAATCACAGCTTGTTGCACCATTTTATCTAACTTGGCTTTGACTCTGTTCTGCATGGCTATTGGAGCTTTACGTGCTGGCCTGATAACTGGACAGACCTCTGGGTCTAACTTCATGGAGTACACAACTAGTAGTTTGACTAGTTTGTTTTGGAAAAGATCAGCATAGGTAGAAAAAATGTACTGGATGAAATTAGAGTAGTGGTCTTTCAAGCTAACATGGTGGACTTTCTTATTAAATGAAAGCAGTCCCATTTTCAAACTGTCTCAGAGCCCTAATGATGACTGGATGTGCCTCTTGACCACATAAGATAATAAGTCGTAGCTTCTTCTGCTCTGCTGGAAGTAATATGAAAGCACTACTCAGCCTTCAGTTTGAATTCCTTCACCTCCATAAGCAACAAGTTTCGCACACCTTGCCAAATCAAGCCTTTCACCTTTACACACTCCAGCAAATGTTTTTGCAGACATAACATAACATTGCACTTGGAATCTGTGTCAGTTTTGAGCTTTGTGGGTTTACCATTTATCCAAACAGTACAAAAAACTTCATTCTTTGTCCTTGAATCTACTGCACTGATCATTTCAAGAAGCACTGGCACACCATCAACATAGAGTAGAACTGCCACAGTCTAACTGATCAGCTTGTTTGTTTCTTAAAATGTTCCCTTTTTATAAAATAATATCAGCCTTTTGATTTACAAAACCTTTTGAAATGATTCCATTTATTGCATTTGTGGCACTGTTAACCAAAAGCTAAACACTTTTCCCTTTTACATTCATAACTTCCACCGCAATTACGACAGTTGGCAATGAAATTGGGTGGGGGCCCATGTTTTGAGTTTGCTGCTCACTCTTATGCTTCACTGAGACTGTGCAAAGTCTGGAATGTGCTGGAAAGTTCTTGGGTTTACCAGTGAGTGCTGCATGGGTTACAGCTGCCTTGTGCTTGGGCCCGTTTCTCTTAACCACACGCTGCATACTATCAACATGAGGTTTATCACTGTGCCTTCTAAAGCTGTTCTCATTTGTAAAAAAAATTGTGTGCTTCTCTGTGAGCTTGTATATCTGACAAATCTCAATGGCCTTATTCAAAGTTAAGTCACTGTTATGAATCAAAATCTTCTCACAGCATCATCTTTTATGCCACAATCGTCTGTCTTTTATCAACTCATCCCTTAAATCACCAAATCTGGGGGATATACTATATGATATCTGCTGTAAGTTTTAGATCATCCAATAAAAGAAAGTGATAGGCCATGTGACAACATTAAATACATGTTTACGTCAAGAAAACAATCTAATTTGATAACTATATAGCTTAACTGGTTGAAGGCATGACAAAAACAGCACTAATGATAATGAATAACCTTGAAATCTTTCTGCTTCTGACCCAGCTAATGTAAGCAGAATAAATACCTTTGTATGGTCATCTTTATCAGAAAATACAGCCTGTATGAAAATGTCATACTCTTGCTCAAACTCTCTCCAGTTCTCAGCAATATTACTGTCAAACACAAGTGCACTGAGTTTCCGAAATCTACCTGCCATGCCCACAAAGTATACACAAACACACTGAAAATATGGACCTTGTAATTATGTATGAACTGCTCTGTGAACTAGCAACAACATTCAAATGCACAGTAAACTCTTTGAAATACTTTACTTTGCAAAATATGCTCTGTAATAGCTGTACTCTGCAAAATAGCTTTACTGTAACACTGCACAAACATGCGAACACTTTATATCAGTGATGGCAAACCTATGACACACGTGTCAAAGGTGACAAGCCACAACATTTTGGGTGACACACCAGCATTCACCAACACCTGAGTTACTAAAGAAACTGCTTTTGCATTTGTTGCTTGTGTGACGTGCATTGAATTTTGTTGTGCCAGGAGCCAGTTCAACAACACTGCTGCAGAGGTAAGGAAGTTATTAACCTCAAAGACTATTTTGGTACAATGTCTTGATAGACTCTGCAAAGGGCAGTGCTGACATTGTTTACTCTTTTTGGTTACACTTCTGCAAAGGGCAAATAGTCTGCATTTCTAGGACTGCTCTTTTACATTCATCTCAACTGTCCCTCTTAATCCCTGCTAAAAGTGGAAACTTTTTACATTTAATAATGAGAATAATTAGATTTACAGACTAATCTTACTTCAGAAAATGTATACTCATTTACATTAATGTTCTTGTCAGTGTCTCAAATTAATATTACTAGTAGTTTAAAACTGTCCATGTCTCTTATTTCTAGATTTGTCCCTGATTCTGTTGAGATTTATCCCCGATGCATTGAGGGCTATGCTGTTTTATTTATTTTCATTTAGTTATTTATTTAATTCATTTTATTTTTGTGTGTTTCTAAATGCTTTGGGATACATTTTAAAGCTTTTATCCAACTTTTTGATCCAATGATGGCCTGAAACAATCATGAGTAATGAAAGAAATATGATCTTTTACTTTCAAAGAAATTAACTGCTTTCGCAGCAGGGCTAGCCACCTGGTGGTGTAAACCTTGGCTCGAGATGATTGTCACTGTTCAAGTGACACCCCAACCCCATGTGCAAAAGGAAAAAAGGGTTGAGGATGGCTGGAACTGTGCCCAAGGCTGGCAAAACAGTACTTTCAAATAAAGTGAAAAAACAGATGCTTACAAGGATACAGAAATCATATCTAGGAATTCTGCCTGCTTCCTCATCCTCTCAAAACACAAAGTCACCTTATATGTACCCCTCTGGTGTTAGAATGGGATGAAAGTGAGCGAACAACTGCCTCAAGGTAAGGACTGCCCTTCTGTGCACACCTTTTGAGGTTTGTTTATTAGGAAAGTTAAAGAAATAATGACTACACTGTCACCATAACATCTGTAGCAAAGTGGATTTGAGTAAGTAAACTTACCATAACAGTAGATGTTTAAATAGATGCATTTTACCAAAGATCAGATGACATGCCAACTTCCAAAGCTTTAGGGTACCTTCTACACATCCTAACCACTGTAGAGCTTGAGGAGAACAGTATAAAGACAATGGTTAAGGCACCAAAATCTCATAGCATTCTTGCCTCAGAACAGGGAGGCTATAGCACTTGGAGAATAGACCTAGTAAAGGCTGCACTGGCCCTATATAAAAAAAAAACTATTTTGTTGTGCTTGGTAAAGGTGTGCACAAAAGATTAAGCTGCTGACTCTATATTTCTGGAGTCCACCCCTTTCCAAAAAAGCCACCCGAGTGGAGTGGCCCCTGATTTTGGAAGTGTCTTGTTCTGGTAAAAATAACAAAACAATACAGCCTGAGACAATCATTTAGAAACTGTTTTAAAACATATTGCCCTTTTCCCTACCTTCATATGAAATAAACTGACTAGAATTCCTGACTGATTTTGTTCTATCAATGTAGTGTCTGAGGTGCCTGTGGACATCCACAGTATGAAGAATTCTTTTTCCCTTATTTGTTGGTTCTAGCAAGAAAACAGGAAGATGAATTGTCTGGCTTATTTTAAATTCTGAAAACCACCTTAGGCATAAAAAAGGGATTGATTCTCAAAGGTACCATATTTTTGCAAAAGATGAAATAGGTCTGATTACCATAACAGCATGCAACTCAGATAATCTTGCAGAAGTCAGAGCAATGAGCAACACCATTTTCCAAGACAAGAATTTTAAATCAGCCTCATAAGCAGGTTCAAAAGGAAAAAGTGTAAGCTTCTCCAGTACAAAATTAAGATTACAATTAGTAGGCCGCTCTCTTCTAGGTGGTCTATATGTAACACTGATTTCAAAAACTATTTCACTTGAGGTAGGATAGTAAGGGTGACATCCATGGAAAGACCAGCAGAACTGGCCAAAAAGTGAATCTTGACAGAGGAGAGAGAAAGGCCAGAGAATAACAACTCACAAAAATACTGCTGAATCCTAGGTATTTCAGCCTTAAAAGGGTCTTGGTTCTTGTCTTGGCACCAACTAGAAAATCTTTTTCACTTAGCAATTTTTATTAGGAAGTTTCTTTGCCTCTTAACACCTGCTGGGGTTCCTCAGTTAAAAAGGTGCCTAAAAGGTTTTGAAATTCTATCATTCAAGCAGTAAGTTGGAGAAATTGAAAGCTGGGGTGGATCAAAGAGGGTCTATATTAGAGCATCGAAATTTCAAATCTTCGAATGTTCTGATATCAAACCCTATTCAGCAAAAGCTGAAAATATTGAAGCAACAGAAAACCGAATTTTTTCCTAGGGAAAGAAGTTGGTTGTCCGTTTCTGTTGCTTCGGTATTTTCAGCGCTGTGGTGGAAAGTTACGGGTCAGGTTCAGGTAAGTGTATGATTGAGTGCGGGTTAGGTTAGTTAGGGTGCAGGTTGGGCATGTCTGCGTTGTGTGGACGTGAGAGTTAGGTTAGGTGAGTTAGGGTTAGGGCATGGGCTAGGTATGTGGGCGATTGTGTGGACGTGAGGGTTAGGGCACGGGTCTGGTAAGTGTGCGATTATGTGGACTTGAGGGTTAGGGCGGGGTAGGTGAGTTAGGGTTAGGGTGCGGTAAGGTGAGTGTGCGATAGTGACGGACCTTAGGGTTAAGGTAAGTGGATAGTTAGTGGTGTGTATATAGTTTAGTGTAGGGTTAGGTGTAAGAATTTAGGTGTATGTGTGTGGATTGCTGTTTGTTTGGTGTGCTTGTGTTGTGTGTATGTGTTTTGGAACAGCAAATTTTTTCCCTAGGAAAAAATTCGCTGTTCTGTATGTTCGAAGTTTTCAGCTTTCGCTGAATAGGGTTCGATATTAGAACATTCAAAGTTTTGAGATTTCGATGTTCTAATATAGACCCAATCAAAGAATCCCTGACTTGAGTGAGCAAGTCCATCCTTTGCGGTAGCTTGTGATAATTACCATTTTCAAAGGATGGGATAACCACTGTTGCCCGGGCCAAAAGAAAGTTGCCAAAAATTATCAATGGAGAGTCCTTCTGAATTAAAATAAATCTGGTTATTAGCAAAAAGATTGGAAGGGCATACAAGAACATCCCTATCCATGAGAATGAAAAGGCATTCGTCTTCCAGGTCTTTGTGCAAGGAGTCTTGGAATAGAATGTCTTTAACTGTGTGTTGTGAATGGATCTAATTGAGTAGTTCTCTGAAGATGGATCAATTCCTGGAAGACTCCCAGTGTAACTTTCAATCATGAGGGTCTGACCTGATCCTGCTCAGCTTTGTCTCTTACAAAATTCTGCTCTGGCAGAATGTAAGTTGCCTGCATGGAAAGATTATGCTGATATGCTACGTTTCAGGCTGCCACAGCTAGTCTGCAAACAGACTATGACCTTGTGTCCCCTTGTTTATGTACCACATCACTGTAGTATTGTCTGTGATTACTAGTAGAGGGACTGAAATCCAAAGATGACAAGAAGGGGGCATGGAATCCAAAGATGGTTTAGAGATGTGAGAACATTTACGAGTGAAATGTTTTTTTTGACATTTATGTACTTCAGTTTGTCTTGCTGATTTCACATACCCCTGACTTTCACCCCTTTGGATATAGCTCCCAAAGCAGTGTCTGAAGCATTTGTTGTCACAAACTGAGTTGAAGTGGGACAGGTAAAAGGGAAACCTGGGTTAAGAGAGAACTGATTCACACACCAGAGCATATCCTCTTTTGACAAACCCCAGCACCAGGATCAGAAAGGACAGAAAGTACCGCTGTTGGGTCCAAACTGATTTGAGCAACCACTTGATTTTTCTCATGTGAAGTCTGAGCAAGTCTGAATAGCAAAGGCCGTTAAACAGAATCCTGAGATATTCCCTGGTAGGAGTCAGAGTTTGGTTAGAAATGTGAGAAACTGTTCTTTGTAAAATCCCACTTCATCCTGAGGAAGAAAAGCCATAATGAGTGGTGTATTTAGAAGACATCCTAGAAACATTAGTAAGATGGAGCATGAGGGATTTCCCAGGGCTGGCTTGTAATCCCAGACTGAGAAAAAAAATTGTCTACCCAGGAAATAGAATCCTGACAATGTATGAAAGAATCTGTAAAAATAAGGCAGTCATCTAAATATAGAAAAGTGTGAATGTCATGTAACCTGCAATGGGTTATTTCAGACGGCAGGCTCTTTATAAACACTTTTGGAGCTGTTGATAACTCAGAGAGTAAAGCATAAAATTGAAATTGTAAACCAGACAGAGTTGGAAAGGTATTATCACAAGGTTCCACAAAGGATGGAAAACTTAAAAAATTTTCAAAATCTTTTAGAAATGAAATGTGATGGCAAGCATTGTTAAATTCAGAGTTACTAGAAAACTGTGAAGCGGAATGATAGGTAACAGAAACTGCAGAGAGAGCATTTTGAATTTTGGAATCTTCATGTGAAGGTTTAAAAAAGAAATATCTAAAACAGGTCTCCAAGTTCCTTCTTTCTTTGGCACTAGAAATATTCTTGAATAAAAACCTTTTCCTACTTGATCCAGGGGAACAGACTCTATAAACCCAAGACAGCATCAGATCCAATATAAGAGGAAACAGGGAGATTTGCTTGGATGGATGTAGTGGAATCCCTTAAAAAGGAGGAAGTGAATTTCAATGCTAGTTGTAGCCTTTCTGAAGGATTCTCAGAACTAAAGTGTCTGAAGTTATTTGGTGCCATAGAAGAAAGTTAAGACCTAGACTTTGGGAAACACTGGATTGCCAGGATAGATGGGGGGACAAGATGAGGCATTTTATTTATTTTATTTTACATTTGTTACCTGGAATGTCCAACTGGACAAACAGACCTTTGTCAGTGGAGGTCCAGGGAGAAAAGCTCCACATTGTTACAACAGACAGAATGTACATAGATACATCATCTAAAATGTAATAGATATAAATCAAGAACAAAACATTTTTACATAGTTAGAACATATTCAAAATATACTGTTTATAGAATTAATTCAAGGCATATTGTACAAAGTTAGAAAAATACCTAACAGACAGAACATGCATGGCTACATTTCATAATTCCTTATCTACAAACTTTCAACAGAGTGATTACAGTGATACATGTTATGCGCTAGAGAAGTAGCATGACAAGGAAGAAATGAAACAGAGTTAAGGGCTACATGATCACATGAGGGAAAGTAAGAATAGTTCAAAGCTTAAAGGAAAATTTGGTTCAAATTTTTCTACCAAAAGTTCTTAATACAGACAATAACATGTAAATCCTAAGCGGCATTCTGCTTTTTTAGACTGTCCTTTTTTGCATCCCTCTGCAATTATTTTCTGAAAGTTTGTTTGCCCATGCTTTGCTGGAATTGGTTATTCTGTTTCCTATAAGAGGAACCTGAACTGGAAGGAAATTTTCTATTACACTTAGATATGGGAGGATGAAAAATCTGGGTATCCCCCTGAATTAGCTTTCCCCTTTTATCAAGTGTTTTAAGGACCTTAGTAGAGGAAGAGCCAAATAATACCCTCATTATCAAGGGGAGCACATTCAGGGGCTCAACTTTCACATCCTCTGGTAAATTATAAGAATGAAGGCAAAGAAAATTATTTCATCACTGACCCAGTGCCAGCTGCTTGAGAAATAGAATCAGTAGTGTAATAAGAAAATTTCAGGAAATGCTTAACTATCTGAGATACAAAAGGAAATAAAGAATTTAAATTTGTCAATGTCTGAAGAAGGTAGGTAAACAAGTAACTTTCTTATAATGTCAAAGGACGCCAACAAAAATTTACAGATATGACCCTGACAACTCACTACTCAGAAGGTCAAGGTGATAGAAGTATACACTTTCTTCCCAAACCTATAAAAGGCTCTCCCATTGCTGTCAGATGGAATAAGGTTAGCTACCATAAGGTGCTTGAAGAGAAATCACTGCAGTGTCTGCCCTAGGATTTAAAAAAAAACTTTCCTGGGGTCTGGTGGCTGACTGCCAGGTAAACTGATGGCTGCAAGGAAGCTATCCTGTAAGCCTGGCAAAACATGTGGAATTTATTTATTCATTCATTCTTTGTTGGTTAGTTTATAGTCCCACTAGGCTAGTCGACTTTTCAGGGGAAACCTGAGGTGGTATTTTTGCCACTGGGAGAAATTTAGTGAGAGCATAAGGGAACTTTCTCTACTCTGTTCAGAAGGTGCTGTGGGATCTCTAACATGCACCTCAGCTATCACCAACTCAAGCAGATAAGACCACCCCTTGTTTTAACATCTCATCTGAAAGATGATGCACTCAGTAATGCATTACTCCCCAATGTTGGAATAGCTGCGGGTTGGGGAAAATGTACTTGTAGCAAATCATAGTGTTTGCTGGGACACTGATATTTCTCTTTATTCCCACTGAAATAACTTCTTTATCCTGGTAACAGTGTCAGAAAAAGACAACTCTTCGGGGGATTCAGACTCATATTTCCCACTCTCTGGAGAATAAATTAAAGAATTGCAATCTAATCTTAATTCCTGTATCTTAGACTATGAATCAGTATCTGAGACAGAAGGGAATCTTATTATTTTTAAATGGAGGGAAGACCCAAACTGTAGGGACTGAAAGACTTTAGCAAAATCCATCCATTCCTCTTTGCCTGCCTTAACGAAATTGGGCATAGGGGAGGAAAATGCTTATTTTATGCTTTCTTTTCCTGGGGATTTTATCTGAAAGGCAGAGCCCAGAAAAATGATCTTTTCTCCAAGAAACAAGCTCCTGAGTGTGGTTGTACAAAGAAACAACTTCTGCTCTTTTTTCCAATGCTGGCAAGCATGGTTCTCCCATGTCTTTTTTAATTTCTCCAAATCTTTTGGGTTTCTAATACCATGATGGGAATGGACCCCATTCCTAAGTCAAAGTATGATAAAAGTTTATGAAATGAGTATTGTTTCAGTCTTTGATGTCAGCCAGACGTGCTCTACGCAGTACCTGCAAGTGCCCAGTAATGACTCCTCCTGCAATTCAGACAAAGTTATATGTGTTGGTAACATATCTAAATACGCTTCTAGTTTCTATTTTATAAGACCCATTGCTCCTACTAATATCTGACTGTCTGGGCATCTTTCTTCCACATTGCTCTTGTTTCTGCCTGCAAATCCTGATATTTTAAGACTTTTTGCCTCTCTGTACGCAAGACACTGTAGTCACTAGGTGTGGCGATTTCAATGATCAATGTTACTTTTGTCTTCTTTTCTTGGACCACTACATCCAGTTTTCTAGCATCTGTCTTTTGAACTGTTGGCAATGGATGATCCCATGTGATGTACACTTCATTTTCTATGATGCTTTGTGGCTCATGTTTCCAGCGTTTTTCAGACACTTCAGTACCATAATGTTTGCACAGTCCCCGGTACAACAGTCTTGCCACATTATTATGCCTTTCAGTATACAGTCCTTCTGCCATAAGTATGTCACAACCAGCAACAAGGTATGTGACTTTCCAATTCTGTTTTACAAAACCTACATTTGTCTCTTTCTCCCACATGTTCAATGGACATTGCAAACCAAAGTGTATGTAGCCCACTATCTTGGGCCACCAATATTAACCTTTCATCTCTTGGCTTGAATTCACCTCTCCTGAACCATTCCTGCATTCAATCCAGATCAACCTGAGGTTCTTCCAGAAGTTTTCTACACTTGTAACTATTTTTATGTATTTCCACATTTCTTGCCTTCTTATCTAATCCTTCACCTTGTATTCTTTCTTTTGTTTTGTAGCACATTCAGTTGCTGCCTGTTTTTTTATCTTCTTCTGGTTTGATTTCCATTCCTCCTTGACGCTGATATGCTTATGCTAGACTAAGCAGGGAAGTCATCTTAGAGTTATTCTTCTCATGTTTCAAAACTTTCACTACATTTGGGTCTTGTGAGGTCAGCAGATGTGTGTGCAGTCCCATGACTGCAGGTCTATACATGTAATCAATTTCAAGGAGGCCCATACCTCCTCCAGAATGGGGAATATATAATCTTGATATGCAATGATTTTCATAAATCATATGGTGAGCATGAAGCATAATTCTTGTTTTCCTGTCTGATCTATCCAACACTTTTTGGGGCCAATCAATCACTCCAAAACTGTAGGTTAGGACAAGAACAGCAAATTGGTTTATAGCTTGAATTTTGTTCCTAGATGTCAATGCTATTTGTAGGATTAATTTAAGTCTTCTAAAATATTCCTTACTAAGTTTTATTCACATTTGTTCATGTTTTATTGTTGATCCTTCATCAATTCCCAAATATTTATGCACTTCCTCTTGCTCAAGTTCTTTTATATCACATTCTTGTCCCAAACTGATGTTTTCTTGATGCTGCAGTTTTCCTGCTTTGAAAGTTGCTTTTGCACATTTATCAAGACCAAATGACATTCTTGTATCATCTGAAAAAGTTTTCACAACTTGCAGTTGTGCTTTCAGTTCTTCATCTGATGAGCTATACAGTTTTAACTAATCGGCAAAGACAAGATGAGAGTTCTTTACACACTGTTGTTTTCTAGGAGCCAAATTATAGCCATGGCCTAAAGCTGTTAAGTAGACAGCTTAATGGGTCAAGACAGAAAAGCAGTGGTGGCAGAGTCACCCTTGAATATCCACAGTTAAATTTTTATCCCTGGAATAATAATTTGTCCTTTATTACGGCTTAATTGCAAAGGGGTCTGCCACTGTTTTATGGTCACTATAATGTAGTCGATCAGTGTAGGGTGCATCTTATATGTTTTTAAGCACACATCCATCCATGAATGTGGGATACTATCAAATGCTTTTTTGTAGTCAATCATTGTCATACTTGGATTCTTCCCCTTTTTACAGTTCTTCACTATGACTTTATTTAACAAAACACGATCCTTTGATCATATGACTTTCTTTTATTGCCATAATTGAGTTTTCTTCTAAATGACTATAAATTCTGTCAGCATCAATTCCAGTGTATAGTTTATACGTCGTCGGAAGGCAAGTTACTGGTCTATAATTTTTAGGGTAACTTGAGGTTCACTCAAGTAGGAGCATTGTTTTTCTGTTGTTAGCCAGGTTGGTCTCTCTTCGGAGTATGCATATAAATAGTTCTTACTCATGGCTAAATCTTCATGCAAAGATGTTAATACTTTTAACCAGAAGTTAGGTACTGTATCTGGGCCTGGAGTTTTCCATTTAGAGGCTTTCCTTAACTTTGTTTCAATCTGTCTGGTTGTTACTTCATCCCATTTCATATCTTGTACATTTAAACTTCTTCTTTCTTTTATTAATTTAGCATCTATGTTATATTCCAATGGACCTTCATAAATACTTCTCCAAAATGCATCTATTTCTTCTTTTTTTGGTGGTCTTACAATTATTTTTACCTTATTTCCCAGTTCTCCATAAAACTTTTTTGGGTCATCAATAAATTGCTTATTTTGTACTTTTCCTTTACATTTATCTGAGTATATTCTAAGTTTTTCTACCTGTGCTGAGATGTTTAGTTTATTTGAGATAGTGCACGATATATCCATATCTGTTCTAATTCTGCTCATTGCCTTTATCACATCTATGAGTATTTTTGTTGATCTGTTCACTCTTCTATACTCCTGCAGCAGTGACACTTCTTGTCTCAACTGCTTTAGTTTTCTCTATTCGATACTTCCATGATGGTATTCAATTTCTCCCCTTCCTTTCCCTCACTACCCTGTATTCTTGTGGCAGAACTTTATCAGTTATCAGTTTAGCTGCACAGTAATATATCCTGTTTACTTCTGTTATATCACATGCATTTCTATGGAGAGTCAATTACTGTTTTCATTTGTTTCATCAAACTTCTAACTTTTTGGGTTTTATTGACCTTCTGCAGTCTATTTCTTTCATTGATCTTAGTATGTCTATCCATCTCTACCAAATCAAGCAACTCTTCTCTTAGCTCATTTTCGTCTAAACTGAGGACACATTTTTTTGTTTTCCATTTCCTGTAGGCATTTTATAGAAAGGTCTATAGCATTTTTCTGTAGTACACTCTCTTTAATTTCATCCCATGCCATCCGTTGCTCTGTTATATGGGAATTCACTGGCCTATCACTCCTCAACATTTACTGCGTCTTGAGTTTCCACAGTTTCCTGTTCCTTCTGTTGCTGTCCAACTTCAAGTGAATGTTTATACTGGTTTCCTGTGGAAAGCTCCAAAATATCTTCATATGGCATCTGACCAATTGCTTCCCGTTCCAGTGATTTCCCCTTAATTTGGATGTCCATTGCTCTATCCTGCTGTGGTACTTTCTGAATTAGATTTTCTACACCGAATCCTTCACTTTGTAGGTGCTCCATAACCTCAGTTTCTATTTCTTTAACACTTCCATTACAATTCTCCTTTTCTACTTTGCCTCCTTGTCTTATTTTTTCTATTGTAGTTTTCCATGTTGGGATTCCTTTGCCTGTATTTCTCTTCAAATAACTTTGGTACTGGTCTTTTTGTACTGATTAGTTTTGCTTTCTCCTTTGCATAGATATTACACCATATTAAATCTCTTTTTCATTCCCATGTCCATATTTCTTCTTCAAATGTCTCCTGATCTTCCTGTTTCTCCTTACTTTGTGGACGTGTTCCATCATGCTGTGTTGTAACTTGTGTTAGACCTTCTACATCAAATCCTTCACTTCGCAGGCACCCTAACATCAACTTCTAATTTTTTTTTGTAACTTCTACTTTGTTAATCTTTTCTACATTCCCTCTGTGATTTTTTTTTATTGTGAAATATTCCATATCTGGATGCCTCTGCCTGTATTTCTCGTTGAATATCTTTGGAGCTGCCTTCTTTATATTGATTAATTTGGCTTTCGCCTTTACATAAATATTGCTCCATATCAAACCTCTCTTTCTTTCCCAAGTTCATATATCTTTTTTCTTCTTTTCAAAAATTTCTAGGTTTTGTTGTTTATATTTTCATACTTCCTCAGATGCTTCTTTTTCCAAACAGATCAAAGTTTCTTGGTCTATATACTGTTTTTCATAAATCTGTTGCATTAATGAACACAAATGTTGGAGTCTTCTGACAGTTTTTCTTGCGGAAGTATTTTTCTTTCCTCTAATTTCTCTCTCAATCTTTTTATATATCTTGTGTCTGTATATTCTAGGCTTTTTGCATAATAGTAAAGAATAGTTGTGTAAGAACTTACCATAACTTAAGATGTCCTTCTCTTCCATGTTGCAGTGTTCATAAATGTAGGGAGGTTGCTGCCTGCAGCACCGCACATCCGGCCAGTATACCAAAGTCTTAAGATCAGGGGTACATGCGGCGTCTGATGTCAGAGCCATAAACCGTTGTCTATAAATGTGACATCTGCACGTACCCACTTCAAAATGGGCTACCGCATACAGTAGTATCCTTGGTAAGCAAGAAGGCAAGGGTAGAAAGCTTTTTAGACCCACATGTGAGACCAGGCCAGAGGATGCCTCATGGAGGCATGTACCTGCTGCTGAGGAAAGATAGGAGGAGGGATAAATCCCATCAGGTAAATAAATAGGTAAAGTGGGGTGGGGCTGAGTACTGCAACATGGAAGAGAAGGACATCTAAGGTTATAGTAAGTTCTTACACAACTATTCTATCTCCTTCTATTCTTATGTTGTAGTATTCATAACTGTAGGGAGAGTACCAAAGCTTCTAGGTATGAGTCTGGGAGGAGGGATGTGGTACCTGGTCTATGAGACCATGTAGGATGGATCTAGCAAATCTGGTTCTAGCTCTGGAGAATAAATGTAGTTTATAATGCTTAGTAAATGTATGGCCACTTCTAGAATAGTAGTGTAGTCTACTACCCCCCCCCCCCCAGAAGAAGGCCACTGAAGCAGCAGCTGCCCTGGTGGAGTGAGCTTTCACATTTCCAGATAGAATTTTCCCATAAAGGGAGTAACATGCAGAGATAGCCTTTGAGATTCATGAGGATAGTCTGTTTTGAGACTGCCTTCCCCAAAGTCCTTGGGTGGAAGGAGACAAATAGCTGGTCAGACCTTTTAATAGGTTTTGTCTAGATAATACCCAAGTTGACTATGGGCATGTAGGGTCCTTTCAGAGGAATTCTGAGGTTGAGGGAAGAAGACATGAAGGTTAATGGTCTGATTTAAAGATAGTTCATTAACCACCTTGGGCATGAAGGAAGGGTTAGACCTGAGGGAGACCCTGTCTTTATGGAAGATGAGGTAAGGAGAGGTGGCCATCAGGGCTTGTATTTCTGAAACCCTCCTGGCTGATGTGAGGGCGACCAGCAGAACAGTTTTCCAGGTGCATAGCTTCAGTGATGCTGAATGAGCTGGCTCAAATGGTGGTAAGGTAAGTTTCTCAAGAACAAAATTTAAGTCCCAAATAGGAGGTATTGGCTTCCTAGGGGGTCTGATATGGAGGACCCCTTTCAAGAATGTTCAAGCAATTCTATATTTGTTGTATAATATCTTGTTTAATTGTTTCTACATATGGATATATATATATATATATATATATATATATTTCTCAATATTCTAACCACTGTATGCTGCATCTATTGTAAAACTCTGATTTTTACTCCTTTTATATGTTCTATGCTCTTTATACAAAATAGCTATGTTTATATTTTTTTTTTATTTTTTTAAATTGTTTACTATGTATTTGGAGCTTTTCTCCCCAGGCCTCTGCTGAAAACAGTCACCTTGTGTCCAGTCGGACTAACCTGGTAAACAAATGGAAAATAATAAATAGTATAACCTCTAAGCTGGATGCCAAAGGAGGTACCAAAGGTAGGCAAGTGGAAATAGCAGACAAGTGGACCTTAACAGATGAGTATGTCACAGTCCTGAATGTAGAAGCTCACATAAGTAAGAAAGGACCATAGGTACAGGAATGAGTAAAGTGTCCTGGTTTTTCTTTAGACACCATCTGCAGAATCTTTTCCATTTTGACACATAATTTCTCCTGGTACTAGGTTTCCTGGCCTCCTGCAGGACATTGAGTACGTCATCTGAGTATAGGTGTCTGAAGGGGATCAGAACCCTATCACCCATAAAGTGAGTTTGAGATTGGTCACCTGAGAGTGTATTAGGGATCCCCTGTTTTGTGTGAGTTGGTCTAAATGGTGGGGTAACCTGTGATTGCCCCTGGCTAAAAGGTGAAGAAGGGGAAACCAATGCTGTCTTGGCCAGTAGGAAGTCACCAGTGGGATTTTTGGTTTGTCCCTCTGTATCTTCAGAAGGACCTTCTGAATCAGTGTGAAGGGGGGAAGGCATAGAGATACATCCCCACCCAAGAGAAAGAGAAAGTGCCCACTTTCCAGGCTTGGGGGTGTGGATTGCTTGTACAAAACAGAGGCATCTGCCTGTTCTGGGAGGAGGCAAACAGATCTACCTGAGGAATACCACACTTGTGTATAAGATCCAGGAATACCTCTCTGTGAAGCATCCATTTGTGAGAGTGTGCAGAGGTTCTGTTGAGCATGTCAGCCACTGCATTCTCTGCTGAAGGAATGTACTCTGCTTGCAGGTGGATATGGAGTGTTGATGCTAGGGTCAAGACCTGTATGGCTAGGCTGCAAAGGGGGTATGACCTTGTCTCCCCTGCTTATGTACCACAAGACAGTCATATTGTCTGTGACTACTTTCAAGGTGCCTGGTAGGAGGACCTGTTGGAAGGTCTGTAATGCTAGGTAAAGGGCCCTCATCTCTTTGATATTGATGTGGTCCATTTGTCTGAGTGGAGCCCACTCTTCCTGTACTTTGCTTAGATTGTGGGTGTGCAGTAGGATTGCCCCCCCAGTCCATATCTGAGGCATCTGTAAAAAATACAGATACATCGTCTGCATTTATATTCCACCCAGCAAGAATGATAATACTCTAGAAAATATCTTACATTGGCTAGCTTCTAACTATCCCCAGGAAACCATTGTCTTGGGGAACTTTAACACTGGCTGGAACACCTGTTCCTCAAACTCCCTCCACCCATTTAAACCTCCACGGGTTTACTCAGATCATTGCTACCCCCACCAGATCTAGCAAAAATAGAGTCAAAGATAGTATCCTCGATTAGATACTTATTAACAGCCACCCCCAAAAGTACAAGTCAGGTACATTACCCGATGATCTAAGTGATCACTGCCTTACCTATATTATTAGGCTCAAAGCCAACATTCTCAACCAGCCCACCTACAAAACTATAAGAAACGTCAGGAACTTTAACCTTGACAACTTCAAAAAAAAACTCAAAGCATGTAATTGGAATGTCTTGAAATGACTCCCATTACAAGAATCAGTTGAGTACTTCAATACCAAATTTCTGGCTATCCTTAACCACCATGCTCCTACCCGTACCATCCATGTAAAAGCCATGGTTGCACCGTGGCGATCTAAAGAAACAAAAACCAAAATTAAACTAAGAAACAACGCCTGGGCCAGGTGGCATGTTACCAAAGCCCCTATGGACCAAATAAGATACCGGCAGCTAAGGAACCAGACCAAAAAATCTGTCATTCTAGACAAAAAAAATGACTACACCCTCCTAAAACAAAAATATCAGCTAAAACCTCAAACGTTCTGGGCTGGTATTAACAATCTTCTCCACCCAGGCCATTCCGCCACTCCTACCCCATCAGCTGCCCTTAATAAATCCCCTGTTGAAATTGCAAACAGCTTCAACTCCTTTACTGAAACTATCCAGTCTCTAGCTACCCATCTCACTCCATCGGACACAAACACCAGCTCTGGCACATCTAGCCCTGATCCACCCAGCACCCAACCCACCTTTACCTTTCAAACCGTACCTACCAACCTGATCTGGACCATACTCAAAGAGCTAAAACCTACTACACTAGCTGCCAACCATCTCCCAGCTGAATATCTTCAAAAAGCAGCTGATGCCATAGCACTTCCCATTTCTATTCTGATCAGCAGAGCCATCTCAGAAGGATCCATCCCGGCAATATGGAAAATATCACGTTATACCTCTCCATAAAGGAGGAAGTTCCACAGAATTATCTAACTTTAGACCTATAGCCATTCTTTCATCACTAGCTAAAATCATGGAAAGATGCATACACAAACAAATCATGCACTTTCTTATTCAAAACGGAAAGCTCGCTGACTCTCAGTACGGCTTTAGGCCATTCCACAGTACCACCACGAATCTTCTATCTTTCTCTAATGTCATCAGTCTTCATCATAACAACAACAAACTATCTTCAGCACTCTTCCTAGATCTCTCAAAAGCTTTTGATATGGTCAACCATCAGCTACTGCTCAATACCCTACAAACCATCGGTTTAGACCAACATGCAATACGATGGTTTCACTCCTACCTAAAAGGTAGACAGCAGGCTGTCTTATGGCAGAGCAAGCTGTCAACACAACTTCCTCTAACCCTAGGTGTCCCACAAGGGTCAATACTAGGTCCCCTTCTTTTCTCTATATTTATCAGTGATCTGCACACCACCATCCCAGGAGCTACCTGCATCCAATATGCAGATGACTCAAAGCTAATATGCTCCGCCTCCTCTCCTACACAACTTCTAACCCTCACCCAGACCACTTTCAGCATGGTAGAAACATACCTAGCTAATTGCCGCCTGCTTCTAAATCCTAACAAAACCAAGCTACTACTTTTCTCCCCTAACCGTAGAATTCCTCCTCCTTCCTTCAACATCAAATCTAGCAATGACACCATTATCTCCCCCTGATGACCATACAAAGCTTCTAGGTGTAATAACAGACAACAACCTTAAATTTGATAAACATGTCAATCACACATTTAAGTCCGTCAGCAAAAAACACGGCTCCCTGTACAGAGCCAAACCTTTCCTCACCCCCCTACCCCCTAGCTAGTGTAGCTATTGCAAGATCACACCTCCTCTCTACCCTTATGTATGCCTCCCTTGTACTCACCAACCTATCCAAAACTGATCTCAACAAATTATCAGGAGGTTACAATCATATAGCCAGATTCACTACAGGCATGGCTTTTAGGACCCACCATTGCCAGAACCTCAAAGCACTAGGATAGCTAGAGTATCCTACCCTTTTACAGTTCAACCAGCTCATAGTAGCACATAAAATACTCCATCAACCCGACAACACCCCTGCCCTCAAAAATCTTCTCACCCCTCATAGTGTCCCCAGGCCATTACGCTCAGCTGATAAACTAACGATACTGACCCAAAAATCCAACAACTCTGCAGGCGATGCTATATTTACCAACTCAACTGGTAACATCTGGAATCTAGTCCCTACTACCGTTACCAAGGAAACCTCACTACCCCTATTTAAAAGAGAACTCAATAAAATACCTCACATCTCATTGGCTATGCTCTTGTTCTAAACCTAATAACTTCACTAAAGCATGTCTTGCTACCCAACCTGCTGTTTAGCCAAGTATCTATGCCTCATAGCATTTGAATGTCTAAGTATTGTGAATTATGAGATCTGATTGTATTCTATGTTCACATTTTCTGATACGTCTTTGGCAATCAGATGTAAGTCTGCACATTGTGTATACTGATATCTGCCTGCATTCTTTGTCTATATTTTTCTAAACATGTCTGCCTGAGTTTATCACTCAGTGATGTATGTACTGTCTCTTTTTTGGTGTGTGGAGCTTTTCTCCCTGGGCCTCTGCTGAAAATGACATATATCCAGTTGGACTATCCCAGTAAACAAATGTAAAATAAATAAATAAAAAATAAATAAAACTAAATATGCTGTAAGGGTGGAGGTATCTGCAAAGGCATGCCCTGGTTGAGACTGATGGTTGCAATTCACCATTACAGTTCTTTTTTCAGGCAGAGTAGGAGAGGGAGCAAAGTGTCCAATGGGTGAGAATGTTGGTTCCAATGAGTCTTTAGTACCCACTGAATCTTTCTCATATGCAGCCTTGCCATAGGGAGCATGGGTATCAGGGATGCCATGTGGCCCAGGACTCTCAGGAATTCACTGGTTGTTAGTGATTGAAGAGTGAGGAGTTTCTTGAAATAATGGGTGATGTCTTTTATTTTCTGGCAGTGGGTGAAGGCTGCCATCTTGTCTGTTCTGATCCTGCACCCTAAGATGACTAGGTCTTGTGTAGGGATCAGGTGGGACTTTTCCTGGTTTACCGTGAACCCTAAGCCTGCTAGGGTGTTGGTTGCTTGGTTAGGTGATGGAAAAGGATGTGACAGTCCTGGTGCAGTATTAACAGGTCATTTAAGTATGGGTATATTTGAATACCCTGAGTTCTGCAGTGGGCAATCACTGGAGCTAGACACTTTGTGAACACCCTGGGGGTTGTGGAGAGCCCAAAATGTAATGCAGAAAACTGAAAATGCAAGGAACCTACTGAAAAACATAGGAATTTCCTGCAGCAGAGGTGAAGTGGGATGTGAAGGTAAGCATCCTTCAGATCCAGGGATAACATTAAGGCCTGGCTTGGAATGAGGGGCAAGAGCAGATGCAAGGTGAGCATTTTGAAGGTGTGAACCTTGAGGAAAAGGTTGAGGACAGACAGATCCAGGATTGGTCTCCAAGGACCATCTCTCCTTGTGACCAAGAACATCCTGGAATAAAATCCCTTGTTTATCTGTTGTGGTGGTACCCTTTCTATGATGCCCTGAGCCTGCAATTGATTGAGAATAGAGGGGAAGAGATGAAGCTGGGTTGGAGTATCCCCTGGAAGGGGGCAGTGTCCACCAAGTCATAAAATAACCTTTTTGAATGATAGAGAGGACCCACTCCTCTGAGGTGATCTTCCACCAGGAGGTTAGGAGAGGGTGAGCCGAAGGGACAGGGGAGTGGGGAAGGAGGTAGTGGTTTTGAGTCACAGTGGAGGGGGGCTGCCCTGGTCAGACTGCTTCCAAAAGGGAGTGGTAGTGGTAGAGGGTGGAGGTCTAGGGGTTGAATGTTTCCTAGGTTGTCTCCATCCTTTAGCCTGAGGTGGAGCAGAATAAGCTATCTCCTAACAAAGGTTGTCTTTTGAGGGTAGTTCCTATGGTATCTAGGAATAGGTGACACCAGTAAATGTTTTAAATTTTGCAACTCCTTTCCCTTTTCTTGTATGGATTTGAGTGGACTATATTATATGCTTGAAGTTTTAAAACTTTGACGCTTATCTAATCGACCCTATATGAGCGAAGTTTTAAAACTTCGACGCTTATCTAATCGACCCTATATGAGCAAAGTTTTAAAACTTCGAACATATAAAAAAAACAACCTACCTGAACACTATGAGCAGGGGGCAAACCCCCCTGCACCCCCTCTACTTAAATATACCAACTCCGAGATCGCACTACAGTGAAGTAAAGGGAAATATTCCCTACTGTGATCTCACTTCACTGTTGTGCGATCACGGAGTTGGTATATTTAAGTAGCGGAGGGTGTGGCGAACATTCGGGTAGGTTGTTTTTATTTTTTTTATATGTTCGGAGTTTTAAAACTTTGCTCATATAGGGTCTATTATATGAGCGTCGAAGTTTTAAAACTTCAAGCATATAATATAGACCCAATTTGAGGAGTCCTACAGAAGCTTCACTGAAGAGGCCCTTAGTATCTAATGGAGCATCCAACAACTTGGTCTGTACATCCATAGGAAGGGGTTGGAGCCTCACCCAGGAGTATCTCCTCAGGATGGAGCCTGAAGCTGCAGATTTCTAAGAAACTTCCACCACATCATAACTGCACTTAATAAAGTACCTAGACACCTGTGAGGTGTTGGCAAGTAGGGTGTGAAGTTGTGTCTTAGCAGGTGAGTCTGATACTTCAGGTAAAAGAGCTGACGCCTTAGAGTGGGTGTCCAAAACAAACCTGGCGATGTGGGTTTGGTAATTTAGGGTGCTACTGGCAAGAGTAGAAGTATAGACCTTTTGCCTTGCCTATCCATGAACCTGCTGTCCTTGTCAGGAAGGAATAGAGAGGGTGAGGGGAGCTGCCTGGAGGATTTGTCAGCGGAGACTGCTATGACTGCAGGGGGGGGGGGGGTTCCTGTACAGGTACTGAATGTCCTGAGGAACTTTATAGAACCTGTCTGGCATTTTGAAGCAGGGGGGCTGAGAATCAGGGGCCTGTGAAGCAGCCATAAAGGCATCTTAAAAGGCCAGAAGCAAGGGAGGTACAGCCGATGGGGAGGGCTGATCCATTTGTAATAATTCAAAGTACCTCTTTTTTGTTTCTGAAGCATCTGAGACCTGCCATTTAAAGTGTTCTCTCATGAGAGAGAGAGTAACCCAAAAGTAAATTCTTCCCCTGGAGACTCAGGGCTGATAGAGTCCTCTTCCTTAGGAGGTGATAAAGTCCTTGGGGGATTCAGTTTGAGAACAGTAAGTCAGGGATTCTTCAGAGGAGGAATAGTCTTCCTCTGATTCTTCTAAGGCCTGCACAGTAGGGGAAGCAGATTGCGTGACTTGTGACTGGAGGGCCTGGAATGCCTTGAAGAGACTTTGTGAGAAAACTTCCCACCCAGGTGCAGGTTGCTGTTCAGTATGTCTTAATTTCTGTTTCCTCTTTACAGGAGTAGAAGGAAGGGTCAATTTAAAGACCGTTATCTGGGAGGATGGCAGAGCATGAGTAGGCCCCTCCGATGCCATGAGCTATGGTTCCCCCCTCGGCATCAGGAGCTGATGGCTGGTCTACTACAGTGGACGTACTCAGCATTTCAACTGAACAGGCTTCTATGGTTCCTGATTCAGGCTGAGAAATGGACATCCGATGTGACCCTGGGCTAACATCTGCCTCAACAGTCTCACTGGATTCTTGAGGTGCAACATAGGTGTCGGGCCTTCCTCCAAGGTGGCACTTCGGAAGTACCTACCCCACCCTCCATACCTAACGCAAGTCATCGGAGTCTCTGGTTCTCAAAATATAGTTTGAGTGCAGCCAGATGGCTGCGGAGAGTTTTAGGCACAAACGACTTACAAATTTCACAAGACATATGGTCGTGGGCCTCCCCTAGACAGAATACGCAATTGTCATGCATGTTCTTGTGAGGAATTTGTCTCCCACAAGCACACTTCACCTTTCTAGTTGAAATGTATGTCCAAAAAGCAAAATAATAGATAAGAAAAAAACCAAAAGGGCACTTATCTGTAGCGGACAGCCAAGTCACACGAGCAAACTGCTTCCTGAAGCTGGTGATTGGAGGTCCGAAGATCACTGCAGCAGAAAAGATCTGAAGTAGGTACGTGCAGACATCACATTTATAGCCAACATCAGTTTATAGCTCTGACATCAGATGTTGGCATGTACCCCTGCTCTTAAGACTTTGGTATACTGGCCAGATGTCCAGTGCTGCAGACAGCAACCTCCCTACTGTTACTACAGCATGAGAATAGATGGACATCAATACATAATTTCCTTCTTATCCTCAAGAGTCCACTCTATCATCTTTATGGCTCTTCGTTGGCCTATCAGTTTTTGTGGACTACTACTTCATTCTACAACAGACGAGCCATCCTCCCCCTGGGCCTGGCCCCATTGTAGGAATGTTCTGAATTTTGAGGATTCTACACTGTCATTTTTTCCAGTCCTGGCACCAGTGCACCTACTAGGAATGGGCACTTTTTAATCCTGGGTCTTATGCATCCAGCTTTTTTTTTTTAAATTTTTGACCTACTTCTGTCCATGATATATGCTATATAAATACAGTCTATATATCAGTGTCATCTTGGTGAGATCTTGTGAAAAAACAGGGTGCATCTCGTGAAGGTACTCACCAAGACTCATGGATAAATTCAGTTTCAGCAACACTACTCTCCTTTGCTTGCTGACTTCTCCCTCCATTTAGACACCCAAATCCATGTCCAGAGAGGACAACTGAATGGCCACAAAGGATGTGCCTGGCTCTCAGTCCTTAAAAGCTTCCTGAGGAGCAGCACCTGAGGGACCAAGAGAAACTAATGAGCAGCAGAGTAAACTGATATGGCAACAACAGAATCATTCACCAGTGGCCAAGGTAAATAGGAAGCCAGAATAAAGACTGAATCCACTCTGACAACATTTCTTTTCTTATGGATAAAGGAGGGAAGTTCTGAGGAGGTAGGAATCAGAGGTCTGTCACACTGCTGAAAAAAGTGAGTGACAAATGTTTAGAGGGCACTACTTCTCTCACTCTTCCCCAAGACAAAGGAAAAGCTTAAGGTAATTATGACAGGAACCCATCAACCACCATGACACAAGTCCAAGACAAAAAAAAATATTAGAAAAACATTTTTTTTTCTCACAGAAAATATATATTTTTCCATAGAAATGGGAAGGAAGTCCCCAGCAGGGCACTTCTTTGACCAAGTGTCATGATACACTAGCTGACCACTTAAACCACTAAGCTATAACAGAGTGGATGCTTCAATAGCCAGAAAGTTCTGTGATTTTGGTGCCCTGACCACTGTCTATATACTGTTTTCCTATAGTGATACAGTAGTTAGGGTGCATTGAAGGTACTCTAAAGCTGTGTAAGCTGTTCAGTTGCTCATTCTTTGTCAAGATACTTTTTGTATAGCTTAGGCTACTGTATCAGCGATATGATGACGAACATTTACCTGTGCACATTTCTGAAGTTTGATTGTAAGGAAAGGAGTCTCTAGCCATCATATAAATTATAGTCATGTTTTATGTATACCCATAAGCAGGGCCAGTTTTAGATTAGGTGTGACCAGGGCAGAGCTTGAGAATGAGGTCCCCCAATTAAGCCTGTGTCAAAATCCCCTTATCTAGCTGGAGTTGTGTGTGCTGTCTGGCCCCCAAAAGCTCTGATCATGTAGATTTTATGAGATACATTTTGCCTTAATTATTGAAAGATAACTGATTGTCAGTATTTGTCTCACTGCTAGGCAGAAAAAATATATATATGTGTGTGTCCCCAATACTGTGTGCATCCACAGCTAAAACTGGTGATATTTTCTCACACATGCAGGCACACAACACCGCCCTTGACAAGACAGATCTATCAAAAGATGTTCCTGCGTGCACGGTAGCACACACACATACATACACACACACATTCACAGAGCACCATTATATAAGGCAAGCTGGAGGACAGACACAGAACACCTTTACCTACAAGCAATCTGGAGGGACACCATATCATCCATAACATGTCTTTGAGGTGCTGGAGAAAACCAGAGCACCTGGATAAACCCAGACAAAAACGAGGACAAGGAGCCTCTACACAGAAGGAACTATGGGCAAGAACTCAACTACAAAATAAAGCACTGTTGCTTCCTTACATACCCTTTCCAGACCAAAAAAAGATAGTGAATTATTGCTTTGCAATGCTGATGTTTGACTGTGATAAAAAGTGAAAGAAATTACGGCCAGTCGTAGATGCACTGCAACCCTGTCTCTCTCTCACACACACACACACACACACACACACACACACACACACACACACACACACACACACACACACACACGCCATAGTATTTTACACTGATTTTAGCAAATGCAATATATTGTGTGACACTGCTCCTGAAAGGGTGTAGGTCAGTCATTTTCATCCCCAGACTGGCACCTTACCCAGCTATTATCTCTACTTTCTTGACTGTACACCTCGAATGTCTGATTGCCATAATAAATAAATGGTCAAAGTTATTGTTTTTTGCATACATTAGCCACAGTAATCTACTTTAACTTGCATCACATAAATGCTCTCTAATACTGCAAAGCCTAATTAATGACTGCTTAATTTCAGCAAGCAAGAGCAAGGCCAATAACTTTCATTCAGATCCCCCTTGCATTGGGCACTTGTAGCCACTTTGTTTTCAAAGTACAATTTAGATGTCTGTCTATTGGCTGTAATAAGGTATTTCAACCTTGTTACACAGCAACAATAACCAAAGTAAGGTATTGCAACATACTTCCCACAAAAGTAAACAAGTTCTGCAAAACCAGATTAGTGACTGTTTAACCTGAGCCAGCAACAGCAGAGTCAATCATTTGCATTCACAGACAGCCCCAATACCCAGCAACTGGTGACTTTCTTGACTGTATATACCTTACAAGTCTGTAATAAATAAGTGTAAAAAGTCACAACTTTGCTTCATACAAACATACAATATCCAGACTATGTAAAGTATTCTGTCTTGCTTCACCTGAACGCACATTAGTTTTACAAAGCCAAACACTTCCAATTTCAGATTTCCTGCCAGAATAAAAAAAAAAAAACTTTCCTGCTACAAAACAGACCATCATGAGTGAGCTGCATCTCAACCACAGCAACATTACATACTCACAGTGCCACTGGTTACTCACTCCTACCTCCACCATGCCTATTACATTCACTGGTATGTTTACATTTCTGGGGTTTTCTTCTCTGCTCCATACATGATCAAGCTCTTTGATTTAATGCCCAGATCATATGTGGGATGGAGCAGGAATTGGCCAACTATGCAGCACTTGCCCCATATAGGGAGCTGCAACCTCAACTTCTTTAAACAGAGGTGCTACATCAACAACATTCTACTACTTAAAAAATAAATTCAGGAACTGCTTCTAGATGACTGGTTCCTTATACATTTGCATTATTTGCCTACAGCTAAGGCCAGATATGGCATTTGTACCTTCACCTCCACACATTTGTTCAAACTTCATTTCAGGAAGTACTCCGTTTACCCAAAACTTTTCTTCTGAAGCTGTCATAGAACACTATGCTCCCATTTTTCCAACATATTTCTAAGCTTCTTCCATATTCTCTACATAGTAAGAGTAAGCTCTTCTCTGTTTAGAGCCCCAATATGTGGAATTACATTCAACATACATAACATTGATTATAATCTTGCCCTCTTAACTTTGAATTTGCAAAACTATTTGTCAAAGCAAGTGAAATGCTTTTGTGAAGACTACCTGAACTTTACGGACATCACTACTTTGACTACTGTTATCCTCTTCAGCTCCTCCTATCAGCTCATAACTTAATTAATATTCATAATATACAGGAAACAAAAGCAAGCAAGAAGAGACAAGAAAAAGTTGCAGCTTGAGTCATCCACACAGTAGTGTCTCTCTTTTCATTTGTTTTTCTCTTCGTAACTAAGAAAAATCAAAATTCCTTCCAAAGAAGCTGCACACTGATCAGCAGTTTGATCAGAGCTCTCACAGTGTGAAAATTAAAACTTAGGAGAGGGAGCCAGTATAGGCTATTAATCTGAGTAAAATTTAACTACTGGCTGTTAATTACACTGCCTGCATACCAGCAAAGAAAAAAATGATGAAAACAAAACAAAAAAGGTAGTCAGAAAACAGAAGAAAAAACTGTCTGGGAAGAATCCTGCAGCTGTTCAGTAAAAATAGTTCAGGTTTCAGCTTTGGAACAGATGGCTTCTAGTAATTTAGAGGAAAAAAATAAATTAAATGTACTCAGTGGTGTTTGAAAATACAAGACGTGTAACAAAAGGCTGGAAATAGAAGAACCTTTAACTAAATCTTCAAATGAACTTATAAAACTGCAAAATTAGAGGCTGAAATAAAACAAATGTCTGCACATGTGGCTTCTCAAGAACAGCAATTAAAAAACAATTGAAGTTAGAAGACAGAGCATGCAGAGAAACCCTAAACTTTTCTGCTGTACAACAGAATCTGGAAGGTTCAGACTGCATTAATTTTATGAAAGCACAGATAAGCAACTGGATTGATTTTCCACAGCAGGATTTGTTAACTAAGAGGACACGTGTACACTGCAAATCTGACCATGAGAAAGCAGCTAATCATACCAACAGAAACAGTTTCCCCTAAGAAAATTGTGGCAGAAGGAAAAATATTAAAAATTGGGGACAGCAGACTGTTTGTTGAACATTATTCACTGTACACCAAACAGAAGAGAAGTCAAATTTACCACAGTAATCAGAGAATGTTTAGAGGCAGGTATGGGATTCAAGCTGCTGCATCCTGCTTTCTTCAGAATATTTGTCCTGGAGCATCAGTACATTTTGAATGCAGAACAGGTTGAGGAAATAAAATTAGCAAATAACTTGTGAGTCAACAAGCAGTAAGGGACTCTTCTTTCCATTCTTCTGATAGCAATGCCCATAGACAGACTTTTTCAGTGAAACCTTTTCTATTGTTGCAAAGGAAATGCTTGAGTGACAGAAAATGCACAGGAGTTGACTGAAAACATCAAGAGTATCTTGGACTTGAACCAGAGACTTGTGTTGAGAGATGCAGGTGATCAGAAAGACAACCAGCAATATTGTGAAAATAAAGAATAAATGGGATAATGCCTCTAGCCCATTAAATGTAGCAATAGACATGTGAAATGTAGCTACGTAAGATGAAGTGGCCGAGAAAGGTATTTTACTGAGTTAAACCAATGGGTGAACTGTAAAGCATATACCCCACTTTATGTCACCATTGTTTAGAAGGATACTGAAGGGAATGAATATGTCACTGTAAGTAAAATAATCTTTGTTCTTACTAATATTTGTATAATAATCATATAATGCAAACTGCATCATATACTGAAAATCAGTTTTGTGTAGTGTGCAGGCAGGGGTATTTTACATGTGAAGTGGGGGAAGTATGATCAGTGACTTCTGTATATGTTAAAAATATTAAAGCAAGAAAGTATTTAACACAGTAGAAGACTGGCTCCTTAACAGATGGCTCTTATTAAAATCGAACAAAATGAAACTGTTACTTTTCTCCCCCAACAGCAGACACCCATTACCAGCCTTTACTATAAGATCTAACAATGGGACCATCATATCTCCAGACCCCTCTACCATACTCTTAGGAGTAATAGTTGACAATAACCTCAAGTTCGATGGACACATTAGTCAAACTATCAAAACTGTCAATATAAAACTAGGATCACTCTATAGGATTAAGCCCTACCTAACTCCATTAGCTAGAAAGTACAGTTTTGTACCTACTATAAATGTAGATGTTCGAGTGCTCATACAGCTGCAGTCATTACAGATGGGTTATCCTGCCTTCAGGCGGGTCCTCGGTCGGCTGAATTCCAAAGTCTAGGTCCGGCGTCGGTTGTCGTCGCTTCTTCCCTGATGTCAGTGCAACAGGGGTATAAAAGAGGCAGCCTACGCCATTTTCTTCAGTTTTTCTTGCCCCAGATGTCAGGTGCCCCCAGAAGGAAGGCAAAACATAATGTTATGCAAACATGCAATATAGGTAAATCAAAAAACAGTAGTTGCAAGCAAATACACCATAAAAGAATACCCCAAATAGGTTGTATGATAGAGGTGTTTGTCATAAGACCTGTCCTAAGAGGGGATGGAGGGGGGGGGTAACCTGGACTGCAGCTGTATAAGCACTCGAACATCTACATTTATGTTAGGTACAAAACTGTACTATGTTCATCATGCATACAGCTGCAGTCATTACAGATGGGTAGAATCCCAAAGCTAAGTAAGGGTGGTAGGCACTAAGTAGAACTAGGAGGAGCGAGGATGCCCTGCAGGACTGCTGTAGCAAAGCCCGCTCTAGATTTTGAGCATAGTGGAAGGTGGTAGTGCTTGGAGAAAGTGTGCACTGAGCTCCAAGTAGCTGCTTCCAAAATGTCCTTGGTAGAGACCCCCCTGAGGAAAGCTGCAGAGGTAGCTGTGGCCCTGATGGAGTGGGATCTGATGTATGCAGGCACAGATTTTCCATGAAATGAATAACAAAAGCGTATGCAGTGGGCTATCCATTTTGAAATTGTCTGTTTGGAAATTGCCTTTCCTTGAGCACCTGTAGCATAGGACACAAAGAGTTGCTCAGATTCCCTGAATGGCTTTGTTCTGTCCAAGTAATAACGAAGTTGTCTGTGAATGTCCAAGGAATGTAGTAGTCTCTCCCCTTTGTTCTGTGGATTTGGATAAAAGGTAGGTAAGTGGATAGTCTGATTCAAAGCTACACTGGATACTACCTTTGGCATGAAGGTAGGGTTGGTTTGTAAGGAAACTCTGTCCTGATGGAAAATGATGAATGGTTGCACAGCCATGAGGGCCTGCAGTTCCAAAACCCTGCGTGCTGAGGTGATGGCCAGAAGGAAGGCTGTTTTACATGACAAGTATTGTAGCTCTGCTGAAGAAGCCGGCTCAAAGGGAGGCAGGGTCAGCTTTTCCAATACGAAGTTGCGGTCCCAAGCTGGAACTGGTGGTTTCCTTGGGGGTTTTATATTTTTTGCCCCTCTGAGGAACTGCCTTAATAGAGGATGTGAGAATAAAGGAGGGTCTGTGTTGTATTGTACAGAAATGGCTGAAGCGTGGATCTTGATGGAGGAGAAGGAAAGGCCACTGTTTAACATCTCAGCTAGGTACTGTAAAATTTGAGGTATATTTATTACCCAAGGATTCTGGCCCTTTTCTTGATTCCAGGAACAAAATCGTTTCCATTTGGCGGAGTAGGCTTTTCTAGTAGAAGGTCTTCTGGCCTCCAAGATGACATCCTGCACCTCCTTGGAGAGGAGAGTCTGTTGGGAAATTAAGGTATTCTCCATGCAGCTAGATTTAGGGTTTTGAGCTGGCTGTGAAGGGTTTTGTAGTTGTGCTGGGACAACAGAAGAGGTACTAGAGGTAGGATCCATGGTGGGGAGTGTGTCAGGCTCTTTAGGAGCGGATAACAGTGTTGTCGTGGCCAGTCTGGAGCAATGAGAATCATTTGTGGCCTCTCTGCTCTGGCTTTTAATAGAACTTTGGTCAGTAGAGGAAGAGGCGGGAAGGCATAGACTGTCAATGTTGTCCAATTGAAAGAGAGTGCGTCCACTTTCCAGGCCTGTGGATGATAGGCCCATGAAAAAATTTTTTTCAACTGGTAATTTCTGTGGGTAGCAAATAGATCTATGTCTGGCTCCCCATGCCTGAGTTATCTTTGAGAAAACTTGAGGATGCAACTTCCATTCATGTGGATCTGTCATATTTCTGCTTAGGTTGTCTGCCAGTGTGTTTTCCTTCCCTGGCAGGAATTGTGCCTGTAGTTGAATTTGCAATTCCAGTGCTGTGTTCCATAGGGTCATGGCTTGCCTGCACAGGGGGTATGAATGAGTTCCCCCTTGTTTGTTTATGTACCACATGACTGTGGTGTTGTCTGTCCTTATCAATAGCTGGTTGGGATGCAGTAGGTCTTTGAAGGTCATAAGAGCATTTTGCACGGCTAGCATCTCCTTTTGGTTGATGTGTAGGTCCTTTTTTTGGGACCATTTTCTCTGAATGCACTGATCTGCCATGTGTGCTCCCTAGGCGTAGTCTGAGGCATCCGTTGTGATGATTTGAGTTGCTTGAGGTACACAGAAAGGGAGACCTGTGTTTCTTTGGCATGCTTGAGCCCACCACAAAAATTCCTTTTGAAGGCATGGAATGAGTGGTATAATTGTTTCCAAGCTTTGGCTGTGTTGAGACCATAAGTTTTTTAGGTACCATTGTAGTTTCCTCATATGCAGCTTTGCACATGGGATTAGTAGGATGCAAGATGCCATGAATCCCAGAGCCTGCAGGACTTTCCTTGCAGTTAGTCTGGTGAAAGTTGCCATTTTGCTGAAGTATTGAGACAGTTGACCTTGTTTGTCTGGCGTGAGGTAGGCCATCTGGGTGGTTGTATTTAAGCTGGCACCCAGGAAAATTATCTGTTGAGAAGGTATTAGTTTTGATTTCTTTTTGTTCACTGTGTATCCCAGGAAGTTTAACAGTTTTATTACAAACGCCAGATGCTGCAATAGAATGTCCTTGCTGTCCGCTTGGATCAGGCAGTCATCCAGATATGGGTAGATTTGCATTCCTTGCAGTCTGCAGAAGGCAATTACTGATGCGAGGCATTTCGTAAACACTCTGGGCGCAGTAGATAAGCCAAAAGGCAATGCAGAGAATTGGTAATGGGTTGAACCTGCAAGAAATCTGAGGTATCTTCTGCAATCTTGTCTGATAGGGACATGCAGGTATGCCTCCTTGAGGTCCAATGTTACCAGCCAAGACTCCTTGCTCAGCATGGGAAGAAGCTGCTGTAATGTGAGCATCTTGAATTTTGGCACCTGTAGATATGTGTTTAGGATGGAAAGGTGTAAGATAGGTCTCCAATCTTTGTCTTTCCTTGGTACCAGGAATAGTCTGGAATAAAAACCTTGACCTTGTTCTTTTGCAGGTACCTCTTGAATCGCTTTCATATCCATGAGAGCGGAAATTTGTCTTTGTGCCTCTGCCCTTTGATTTTGTGGCAGGTTTGGCATGCTTCTCATTTTTGGAAGGGTGTGAAAGTGGAACCTATAGCCTCTGTCTATAATGTCCAGAATCCATTTGTCTTTTGTAACAATATGCCAGTTTTTTAAAATAATGCCAGTTTTCCGCCCAAAGGTGCTGCCATTAAAGCTTTGCTTGGCAGGCATAGGGGGAAGTCATTGTGTCTGTTTTCTAAATGACTGTGATGTATCTTCTCCACCACTTGGGGTTGGTGCTTACCACTGTCTTGCTCTGTAAGATCCTTGAGGTTGTCCTCTACCCCTTGGGCATCTGTATCTGCCCCTTTGAGGTCTGTCCGTGGCTGGAAAGGACCAATTTTTTGAAGGCCAGTTTCTGCTGAAGCATGGAGGTTGTACCTGCAGGAAATCTTTCACTGTTTGCATAGATTTCGCTTTTTCCTCCATTTTCTTTAGTACCTCCTCAGCTTTAACACCAAACAATACATCTTTTTGAAGTGGTGCATCTAATAACTTTGCTTTGACATGATCTGGTAAGGTTTGCTCTTTGAGCCAAGCATGTCTACGTATAACAGACCCCGTGACAGCAGCTCTACATGAGGCCTCTAAAGCATCAACAAATCCTGCAACTCTTTCAAATCTGGTTGTTCTGTTTGTGTAATTTTGCTTTTCAACTGAGATAACAAAAACTGTTGGTACTTTAACACAAGGAATTGACAGTTTAATGCCCTCATGGTTAAAGTGGCAGATGTATACACCTTTTTCTCCCACCTTTCTAATGCTCTGGAATCTCTCTCTGAAGGTAAAGGGTTTTTAGCAGTAGAGGCCTTTATTCCCTTGGGATCCTGTGAAATAGTTTCTGGGTCAGCAGTATGGCTTTTATAAAGGAACTGGTGAGAAACAGGGACCCGGTAATACCTGTCTGGTTTAACAGGGGCTGGAGGTAAAGAATCTGGATTAAGGCTGGCTTCTGTGTACACATCATCCAAAATATCTAAAACAGGAGGGATAGCCAGGGGCCTATGCTGGGGGAGCAGTAGAAATTCCCTGAGCCTTTTCTTGGAATCTGAGTAATCTTGGCCTTCCCAGTGAAAGTGTTCCCTCAATGTATGCAGGGTTTCCCCAAAAGAGTAGTCCTCAGGGGGGGAGACCGAGGGAATAGACTCCTCAGCATCAGAGTCTTCGAAAGGGGAATAGGCACAATCCTGGTCCTCAGAATGTTCTGAGGTAATAGAAGCCTGGTCTGAGGAAGGGTAGTCTTCCTCCAATCTGAGTCTTTTGTCAGAGGGGGGTTGAGAACCCCTGATGAGAGTTATCAAATCCTCAGCCATTTTTAGCATCTGCTTTTTAGGCATGGGGCCTTGAGAGGAGGTCCGAGGAACCTGTTTTTTTAGTTTTCATGGCTGCTTTAGATTTAGTAAAGGATTTAATAGAGAAGGTGGAAGGCCTGAAGACGCCTTCAGAAATGGTAGGCCTGACTACATTTTGAGTTTCCCCGCCAAAAGTGGCGTCGGTATCTGCAGTAGGAATGGAGACCGAGGAGCCTGCGACCTTGGGTACTGAAGTCACCGGTAAAATAGTTTCATCGGTATTCAGGGGCTGCGTAGGCGCCTCGCAGAGAACCGGTAGTCGGCCTATGCGTGGTCTCAGTACTCGGTGCGGACCTCGGATGACTGTCCTTATCTTTGCGTCTTTTGCTTAAAACTGGTGTCGGTGTATCCGACGACATGATATAATTAAATTTTTTGCCAAGATAATGAAGGGCGAACTCTGCCCGGCGCTTAATGGTTTGCTTGTTGAACCTAGCACAAAAACGGCAGGCCGAGACGTCATGGTCTGGGCCTAAGCAAGGTATACAGAAAGAGTGGAAATCCTTATGCGGTATTTGCTTCCCACAAGAAATGCAATTATTAACTTTGTCTGACATTGGTCTGAGGCAAGAAAAGTTTCCCCAATGGGGTACTTAGCTTTAAAGAAGACTTCGGCTGAAATACTTTTGTAAATCTCAGGAGCTGGCCAACCGGCACTTGCGAACTGCTTTGGGCACCGCGCGGCAAGAAAGACTGAAGAAAATGGCGTCGGCTGCCTCTTTTATACCCCTGCCGCACTGACGTCAGGGAAGAAGCGACGCCAGACCTAGACTTTGGAATTCGGCCGACCGAGGACCCGCCTGACGGCAGGATAACCCATCTGTAATGACTGCAGCTGTATGCACGATGAACATCTGCCATTGCCTGAACGCACTTTCTCTCCACCCTCCTTTATGCTTCCCCTTTATTTACAAACTTGAGTAAGACTAACCTTAAACTATCTAGTTGCTATAATAACATTGCCAGATTTGCCACTGGCACAGCTTTCAGAACCCATCACTGTCTCAACCTAAACTCTCTAGGGTGGCTTGAATTACCTAATCTACCTCTGGTCAATCAACTTATAGTAGCTCACAAGATTCTCTATCAGCCTGAAAATACGCCCGCACTCGTTAACCTTACCACTCCCTATAGTAACCTTAGGGTACTACGCTCATCTGACAAACTTTTAGTTCAAACATTCAAAGCTAATAATTTAGCTGGAGAATCACTGTTTGCCAACTCCGTGGGCAAAACCTGGAACTCCCTTACTGTTGACCTTATTTCTGAACTATCCCCAATGCAATTCAGGAAAAATCCAATGCAGTACTTCAAACTGAACTGGCTTTGCCTATGCACCAATCCAGCCTAACTAATACTAAATGCTTGTGTGCTAAAACAGGTCATCTTCCTCTACTTTGACTACATCCCAAGTTTTATGTCTATTACCCAACGACAATGTATATTGTTAAACTGATGGGAGTATGAATCTATGAATGTGTTTATCATATACGGCTTTGAGCCTGACAAAAGTTTATCATCTAATATGTAACTTACATCTTATATATTGAGCTTGACAAATGTTTTTTTTACATTTATATGTAATAGCCTTTGTATGTATGTCTGGAGCTTTTCTCCCCAGGCCTCCACTGAAAATGGGCATGTATCCAGTCGGACTATCCCGGTCAACAAATGTAAAATAAATAAATAAATAAATTTCTTAATTGTAAGATATCCAGTCTTTATGTGCAATGTAACAATGTACAAAATGCTGAAAAGAAGCAAGTTAAAGTTCATATAATGTTTTGATCTTGCATTGCTGGGGTGGGGAGTGTAAAAGTATATTGATCACCTTATATGTAGAATTAAAATAATGATCCTTGTTTTTATAGAGTCAGATACCTATACTAATGCCCTTGGTTTAATCTAGAGACAATATTTTAAGCAAAGAGTCTTGAAAATAAGATAAAATGATGAAAGGCATGGATAACAGTAGTTCTTTCATGTATTTCCAAAGTCATTAGCTAAAGGTTTTCACAGAGAGAGAGAAAGTCTACAGGTATAAGGAATTAATTACAAAAAGACTGAACAGTGTGTTCTACATGAAACGTAGAAAAATTATTTCATGCATCTACAAAATCAAAACCTTTTTGTCCATTACCAGCTTGGAGATAAAAAGCCTGTAGGAGCAAGCAATTGACCATAAGAGGTCTGTACACTAAGTGAATTGTACAAGGTACAGTGTAATTAACATTTAAAGGTACATTGGCAAGTGGTTCAGTGAAAAATAAATGAAGTCTGAAACTGTGAGAAGATAAGTTATTCACATATAGTTGATTCCACAACAGGCTTAGTACTTTAATGCATTTAATATAACAATGCACATCTTTTTAAGGCTAAAAGGTAACATTTACTGAAAGTATTTAAGTATTTTTCACATCTGGAAAGAAGAATACAGTTAAGAATAAAAAGAAAGATAGTTGAAGGAATTTATCAAGGAGAGGAAGAGAGCAACGACTGAGTAGGATAAGTTGATCCTTCCAACATAACAAGGTGGTTTAGGATTACCTGATTTGAAGGGATATTTTAGAGTTACACAGTTAAGACTCGTATACATAACACAGGTAGAAAGCTATAATTCGGTGTTGAAAGGGATGATAATGAAACAAGGGAAAATCCAAGAAATGAGATATTGGGATTTTGGATGCAGATTCTGAAAGAGAACAGCAGTAGCCAGACAGAATATTATATTCGTAAAGTAGTAGAAGGCATTCTAAGAACAAAGGGAACATGAAAATGGAGAAATTAGATTTATTTGTTTGTTTTAGTTTGTTTACTGAGGTAGTACACTGAACATTATGCACCAGTCGCAGGCATAGCCTAGGTGAAGAGATTCACAAAAAATAAAATAGAACAAATTCACAAACACAGTGTAATCACAGAAGGTAGATAATTCCATAGATAATTGATACAATATGTAAATAATATTAGCAGAGAAGGAAATCAAATGTAAATTAATTGTAGTAGTAATTTTGCCGATACTGATGACTGGAATTAGTGGTTACAGAGAATAGGCAAGAGGGGGCTGGAATTTATTAAAGAAAACCAATGAAGTAACCAAGGCATTGGTAGCAAATAACTAGAGGGACAGGTAATAGAATGGGAAGAGGCCAAGAAAATATTTGCACTGCAGGCCAGAGACGGCATTCGCTACCAGTGATTGATATCAGAAAATAGGCAAATAAAAAGAGATAGGGGAATCATAAGTGAAATAACTGCTCTGATAGAGTTTTTAGTTGAATCTAGAACAGAAGCTGCTGTTTAAAAAAGGGGTAAGTAGTAGGACATATAAAATATTGGAAAATAGAAATCAATCAGAGGAGGTTAGAAAAGATTGGGAATTGGATAAGTAATTCATATGGAAACAATGGAAGGACATATGTATGGCTCCCAAGTATTCAACAAAGTCTAGAAGATTTAGGATTTTTTCTTGGAAATGTTTGCATAGGTATTTTTATAGCCCAAGTAGATTCAAAATACTTTTTCTTCAGGTAGATGGTAAATGTTGGAGGTGTGGTGGGTTAAGAAAGGTGTAAATGAGAACATATGTTTTGGGAGTGTAATGAGTTGGGCAGGCACCAAACATTCCCTACAGAGTACTCTTTTAGAAATATTGGGTGAGCAAATGAGTGCAATGAAGGAAATGATTTTTTCAGCTGGCATACAAAATCTGAATTGCATAGACATAGTAAGACTTTAGTAAGTTTAAATCTGGTTGCTGCCAAAATAACAATTACTAGAGATTGGAAATTGAAGTCTAAATCTGCTATATCTGAAGTATTGAATATTGTAACACAGAAAAAGAAATGGAAGTGGGTAGGGGCAAATTACATAGAAAAAAATTAAAATTGTGGGAACGATACATGCAAAATAATGTTTTGGAGGAGGAATGAGATTTAAGGGAAGGCAAGAATTAAGCAATTAATGTAATGTTGGATAGCTGATAGTTGTACAAAAAAGCAACATATGTAACTAGATACATATTAATATGCTTTTCCTTTTATATAAACATATGTTTGTCTATGTCTCAAGTAATAATTCAATAATGGTGTAAAAAGAGAAAAAAAAACAGATAGCAGTTTGTGTAAGTGGGAACAATGGCGAACATGCATTTTAGCATGGGTAACTAAGTGTCTATGGGTACAGCCACTGATTAGGGGCAACTGGTCCTATCAGAAGGAATAACTTCTTTTGTTGAAAATGTACAGATTTTTTTTGTTTTTCTAATATAAAAGGATATGGAGGTCTGAAAATTTAGTTTGTTCTTTGTATATTTTCATTTAAGCAAATAGTCTTGAAAATGTGACAGAGATGAGAAGCAGCAGTTACATAGAGATCAACCTGCCAAACATTAATGTGTGCATGTAGGCTAAAAATGGGAAATATACATTAAAAAGAACTTATATTTACGACCAGTGAGAGTATGAGTTTATACCATAACGAGTATTCTATTATTGTGGAATGTAAATGAACTTACAGTTGGGAGACACTAAGCAAAGAGTACTGAAATATATTATGAGGTGCAGGGCACTGATAGAAATGTTACAAGAGACATGCTTGGATAGAAATGAGCATGTGACTGTGATAAAGAAAGCATTTTCAGGTGGGCATTCAACAGACTATCAGGGACAAATGAAATCAAGGATAATAATACTGATTGCTGCAGTGACTTCCACAATAACAGAATAGGAAAAAAAGACAATAATTGTAGATTTGAGGTAGTAAGGGGTTATTAGAAGTGGGGAGGATTATGCTGGCATGTATTTATATTCCAGCTAGCACTGCTATTATGAAGCTTTAGAGAATTTTTAGGAGAAATTAATACCTTTTCAGCAGGAAATAAAGCATGGTTGTGTAAGTAAATTTACTGTAACAATAGATGTTTGAATGATCACTTCTGCAGTAGCCTAAGCTATATCAGTTATATCCAGCTAAGGATATAACAACCAACCAGCTTAAAAAGCTTCAGGGCACCTTCCACATGCCCAAACAGTGGGTGTCAAGCCCTTCAAAGCTTTTGCACCAAATGAGAGAGGGAGGTTGAGCCCTGAGAGGACACGGCTAATAGTAAAAATACATGAACGCCCACTCCCTGGCATAAGTACACAGCATAAAAAAGGGAGGATGCTACTGCAGCAGTGACCATTCAAACATCTATTGTTATGGTGTACTATGCTCACCATATTGTTCACTTCTGGTGTAGCTTGAGCTACATGGGTAGAATACCCTAGCTTACTACATTTGGTAGGTGGAAGAATCCAAGAGCCCCTGGAGAATGATCATAGCAAAGCCTGGTTTAGACCTAGAGAAGGAATCGAGCATGTAGTGTTTTGTATAAGTATGTACAGAGGACCAAGTTGCTGCTTTTAGAATACTTCTAGAATACAAGCCTTTTCAAAAAGCCAAAGATAAGGCCAAGGCCCAGGTAATGAGCATTGATCCTGCCTGGAATAATAATATTGTGGTGGGAATAGCAAAAGAGAATAGCCTGAGACAATGATTGAAAATAGTCTGCTTTGACAAAGGCTATCCCTTCTTCTTACATTCACAAGAAATGAACATTTGATCTGAAAAGCTGAAAGATTTTGTTCTGTGAAGATAGTACCCGAGTTGTCTGTGGACATCTAAGGTATGGAGTATACTCTCTCCCTCATTTTTGGGTTCAGGGAAGAAAACAGGGAGATTGATATTTTGGCTTAAAGGAAACTTGGAAACCATATTAGGCATAAAATTAGGATTAATTATGAAAGAAACCATGTCCCTGTGAAAAATGAGATAGGGATGACCTACCATAAGAACTTGCAACTCAGATACTCTTCTCTCAGAAGTCAGAGCAATAAGTAAAACAGTTTTCCAAGTTAAATACCTCAAGTCAGCCAGATTGACTCTAGTGGAACAAGTGTTAGCTTCTCTAACACAAAATTAACATCCTAAGTATGAGCCACTGTTTTTTTGGAGGTCTCTTATGCAATACCCCTTTCAAAAAGATTTTACCACAAGAATGCATTGAAAGAGATGGATCCATGGGCAGATCTGCTGAAATGGCCCACAAATGAACCTAAACTTCCTCTTTTGCTAGTATACTAGCAATACAACCAATTGTTAAATATGTTGCCTTTGATATATATAATCTTATAATGTACTCATTTCATATGTATTTACTCTATTTATATGTTTATTTGTGGAGCTTTTCTCCCCAGGCCTTCACTGAAAATGGGCTCATAACAGCCCAGTGGACTACCCCGGTAAACAAATGCAAATAAATAAATTAAATAAATAAATAGACAGAAGAGGAAGATAGGCCATAGGATGGTAACTCATACAAGTATTGTAAAACCAGAAAAACATTAGCCCTGAATGGGTGCTAGTTATGTTGTCGGCACCAACTGGAAAACCTTTTCCATTTGCCTATGTATAATTTTCCAGCATCAGGCTTTCTTGCCTCCATCAGTACCTGATGCAGGCTTTATTAAACAGTTGCTTAAAAGGAATTACGATCTTACCATCCAGGCAGTCAACTAAAGTCGCTTGGTGTCAGGATGTGTCAAACATCCCCGCTCTTGTGTAAGTATATCCATTCTGAGGGAGAGCTTGTGGTAATTTTCCCCTAGCCAATTCCTAAAGAAAAAGAATCACTGTTGCCTGGGTCAGAAGGATGAACTGCAGTGATCTTAGGGGACTCCTCCTGAATCCTCAAATGTTCCCTTGATATCAAAAGAAAAGGTGGAAAAGCATACAGGAACATTGTCCATGAAAGAGAAAAGGCATACATCTTCCAGACCTTCTTTATGGAGTCTTGGAGCAGAATTGTGCCAGCAGAGTGCTCAGAGAGGAGATAAAAAGGTCTGCTTGAAGAACTCCCCACAGACAGATCAAGTCTTGGAAGACCCCTTAAACTTGTTTTCATTCATCAGGATCTGCCTTTGTCCTGCTCAGCTTGTATGCCACACAGTTTTGCTCTATAGATGCCTGTAGAGTAAGATTATGCTGTAAAGCTATATCACAAACTAGTATGACTAGTCTGTACAGGGCTTAAAACTTGGTTCCCCCCTTGCTTGTTGATGTACCACATCACTGTGGTACTGTCTTGTAACCACTTAAAGAGGTCCTGAGAACCAGAGGTGATTCAAAGAGTTGAGCACCTTGACATGTGCAAGCATCTCTTTGGTATTTAGGTGCTTGCATCCGTCTTTGTTGTCCCTGATACTGTGCACTTTTATCCCATTTGACACTACTGCCAAATGAAGTCCAAAGCATCTGTGGTGACTGACTGCTTTGAAGAAGAATGGGAGGCCTGAATTTAGGGATGTTTGATATCTCCACCAAATGATTTCTCTTCTTACAAATCCCAGAACTAGAATTTGAAAATATAATGGGGGCTGGGACCAGAGAGTCTTACAGATATTATTTATCTTTCACATGTGGAGTCTTGCCTTGGGTATCAAACATTTTAGATGTCATGAGACCCAGAATCCTTAAGTATTCCCTTGCAGAGACTGAAGGATGAGTGGAAAATGCACAAATGAGATCTACATACAGATCTAGAAGAAAAGGTCTTTGCATTGAGGTGTCTAGCAGACTCTCCAGGAACACAATCTTGTGTGATGGAGTCATCAAAGACTTCTGAATGCAATCTTGGAATCCCAGCTTGTGTAAGAGTTCTCTCACCCAGGACAGATATTCCAGAGACTTTGAAAAAAGACTCTGCAAATATAAGCAAGTCTTCTAAATATAGAAAGATGTGGATACCCTGTAGCATGTAATAAGCTATAACTGGAGATGGACACTTTGTGAACACTTCTGGAGAAGTGGACAGTCCAAAGGTCAAGGCAGAGAACTGAAAATGAGATCAGGGCACATAAATCCTTAAGAAACATCTGAAGTCTGGATGCAGATGGATGTGGTGATAAGTTTTCTGGTAACATTAGATTTAAAAGATGCTTAACTGAGGAAGAAGCAGTAACAGGTTGTGAAGTGACAGCATTTTGAAGCTGGGCACTATCTCAAATTGGTTTAGGAAAGAAAGATCCATAACTAGTCTAAAGGCATTTTCTATGTTTGGAAGCAGAAACAACCTTGAATAAAATTCTTTTTCCAACTCGGCAGAAAGAACTGTCTGTCTCTATTACTCCCAGAGACAACATATGTTCAAGGAGAGGCAGAAATAAGTGAAATGTTGGCTGGTGGATGAGGAATAACTCCCTGGAAGGGAGGCATCTCTCTTCAGTGCCATCTTTAACCTTGCTGAATAATATTCTGCACTCATTTGTCTGAAACTAGTTGTTGCCAAAGACAGGAATGGACAGGCAGACATTCTGGAAGAGATAAGGAACTGCCAGGGTGGAAGGGGGGTATGTTCCCATATATAGTCATTTTGACTTTGACTGTCCTTTGGGGGGGGCTGCTTTCTTTTTAGAACCTACTTGCCATTGTTTTTAAAAGTCTGCATAGCAGCATTTTGCTGAGACTATTTTGTTTCTTGCCAAAATTGGACGAGGGGGGTAGAGAATTATTTGGAAGAGGAGGACTGAAAAATCTGAGAGATTCTCTGAAATGGATCACTCCACTCATCACATTTCTGATAACTTCTGCAGCAGAGGGTCCAAAAACTAACTCCATCCGAAGGAGAATTTAAAATCTTATTTTTTTACATCTTCAAGGAGGTTCTAAAAATACACAGCCAAGTAAACCTCCTCAGCACAGTACCAATGACCATAACCCTGGAAGAAGTATCGACAGAATCCTAAATACACTTTAAACAATGAGCAATGACCTGTGAAATGGAAGAACACAAACCACTCAAAGCACAATTTCTTCGCAAGAAGGAACTGAAGATAAAACATTACTCATACTTTCAGAAATAGTTAGAATAAACGTTAACATATGAGCCTGACAATTTAAAATTTTGAAAATCAAAGTTGCAGAAGCATGCATTTTCCCATACTCTTCAGAAAGGAAAGGACTGGAATTAACTAAATGTTTAGCAGTGGTTTTGGTGGATTAACTAAAGCTATAGTTGCTAAAAGACTGCTTTCTAAGGGGCAGCAGGCTATCAGGGAGGGTACAAGCTGTGACAAATGCATCTTCCAAAACTGACAGTACTCTGGGGATGGGTGAAAGCTATGCAATTTCATTTGTAACCACTCTGTGTTTTCTGAGGGAGTGAGAAGCCTCAGTATTCTCCTATGAAACAATGTCAGAGAAACAGAATCATTCACAAGGAGATTCAGATACCATTCTCTCCTCAAAGCCTGAACCAAAAATCTGAGAAGAAAATCCTGTATTAGTCTCTTCATCTTCCTGTCTAAATTCAGAATCTCAAATCCCTTCAGGAAAACAGGGAATCCCTTTTTCTTTTAACAGAGGCCTCCTTATAAGAAGGATCAATAGCCTGAACAAGGCCATGAGCCAGGTCTAATAAACTACTACTGTACAGTGGGACTTGTGTAGAAGTACAAAAATATTTTGTTTTCTGTTTCTTTTTGACAGGAAAATCGGGGAAAAACAGGTTTATTAATGACAGCAACAGCTGCCAGACGGATAGGCAGCACATTCTGACTAAACAGGGGTATCTTCCCTGTCCCCTCTCTCAAAACCAATGAGTCTCTGTCTACCTAGCCCACTCAGGGGATCCTCAAAACTCAGAGAGGGCATGGCTAACACCTGGTCCATTGTGGCTCAATATGCTACACCAGAGGGATCCTGGGAAAAAAATGAGTGGTCTGAGGAACCAGCAGAGTCACCCACCTGTTTTTGGTGCAAACTGCTAGTCTGTTGTGGTGGGAAAGGCTGTTTACTTAACTTTTTCTTTTTGAGGCTGAAAGAAGGGCCGACCATGGGACCAGTAGTTGGTTTCCATGATCAATCTGAAAATAGTCTCTCTTTCCCAGGGGAACTAAGAAGCACAAGTTTATAAAACTTGAAAGTCCCAAAAAGTTACTTTTTCCCAGTAAAAACACATTAAAAAGCACTTTAATACAGTTGTCAATCCAAAAAACACAAAATAAGCACATTTTCTCCACAGAAAAAGGAGATTTAAAATGTTTTAACTTTTAAACTGACAGAAAAAGTGTACTCCCACTTAAAAGTATAGTTACGTCTCGGACAGTCAATTAAAACACAAACTCCTAGTCAAAAAACTAACTTTCCTAACCAGGAAAGTAAATATTAATATTAAGCATTTAATGTGGGAGGTTTTATCCTCAAAGGGAACTTATCTGTCCAGCAATGGAACAGCACAAGATTAGATCAAGCCTCAAAAACCCACAGAAGTGTGATCTCTTTAGTGGCAAGAAAACTCTGAAGGGCTTGGCAGCCACACCTGGCTTTCAGGTGGCTCATCTTGAGCTAACAGTCTGGAGTCATGGAAGGTGCCCTGATGCTTTGGAAGCATGCTGGCTGTTATATTCTTGGCAGGACATACCCAGTATAGGTTAGGCTACTGCAGCAATAATCAATATGTTAAAACCTCTCTATTGCAAATCAGGATTTTCATCAAGTGGACCTAGAACGGAAAATATAACAAAAGTGGGTAGATTTCTAAGGAGATGTGCGAGAATGGTATGGAGAATGTGAATTCAGTAGTAGGAACCCAGACAGAATTTACATATTACTCCCCAAGGTACACCTGTGTTAAGTTGGACATAAAATATATTTCACATAAACATATTCAATTGTACGTTTTGAAACACATCCAATATTTATTTCATATCACGCATAAATAAAAACTTAGATAATAATGTAGGGTAATGCGGTAAAGTGAGACAAATGCTACTTTCCTAGTTACTTCCTGTGAAGACAGGAGTTTAAGGAATCATTTGTGGAAATTATTTGAGAGTTATTAGGAAAGAAAAAAACATTCTTCAGAATGGATAAGTGAGTGAGATAAAATGAAAATGGAGTTTAAAAACATGACAGAAATAAAAGTGGGCTATGGGAAAAAGTAAAAGAAATTATTTAGAGAGGTTGACAAAGGTTAATGTATTACAGAATAAGAATAATCTTACAGAGGAAGAGAATCAACTGCAAAGTGATAAATGGAAATAATTAAATATTTGAATAATATGCATGTGTTTAGAAAGGTTTGATGGTTAACTCCAAAGCAGAAAATCTTTTAGCATAATGACTTAGGCAACATAAAGTTGAAAAGGATCGTTACCAAACATAGGGGTCCCATAACAAGTAAAGTAAATATAGATCTTACAGAGATATTAGAGATATAGGATCGTAGGAGGTTATTAGGCTATTGACCAGGAGGTCATTTCAAGCCAGGCCACTTCATCCCAATGTAATACCATAAATACTCTAATCAATACCCAGGATTGTAATTATTAGTGACTGCCCATATCCAGGATGGTTGTGGGCACTATCCCGGGTAAGAATTTACGGTGGCCTATCCACTTACCCAGGTTCCTTTTGAACAGTGTCATAGAGGTGTCCTGCTTCACATGAATTGGCAGCCTATTCCAAAGATGCGGCAGTCATTGGGAGACAAATCTGTCCCTCCAGCATATCCTATTCAAGTCACAAGTCATATTTAGGTCCCTAGAACTGGTAGATCTAGTCCCATTTGATTTATGGATGCTCAGCAAATTCATGAGATTTGGGTCGGAGATTGCTCTGTAACCCAGGCATAACCCCCCCCCCCACAAGTAATCTATATGATACTGAGATATAGTGACAGGGACTTTAATCAGTCTGTGTATGGCACATGCTGGAGTCCCTTGATCTTCCTAGTGAGAAACCTCTGAGTTCCTTCCAACTGCTGCAGGTGCTTTGTACGATACATGCCAAAAGGGGCATTATTACTCAATTATGGGCCTGATTAGTGATGAGTATAAAGGGGTTATAACCTCCTTTGCTCTAAAGGCAATGGTCTTGCTAATCAAGTGTGCTACTTAGAAAGTCTTCCTTACTACAGTAGACACATGATAGTCAAAGTTAAAGTCGGAGTCTACTTGTGATCCCAGATCTCAAACCACTTCATAGGTACATAGGATATTGTTGTTAATTTGATAGTGTGAAGGGGCATTGTTTTTACTGAAGGGAATGATGATGCATTTTTTTTTTGTATTCAGTCTGAGACTGTGATTAAGACACCAGTTGTTAGTCTGTGTAAGACCCTCCCAAAATATACTGACATCATTTTGGGATTCAGTAATTCACCTTGTTTATGGGTGGCCACAGTGGTGCAGTGGTTAGTGTTGCTGCCTCACAGCAAGAGGTTCCCTGGTTCGATCCTCGGCTGGGGTGCCTTCAGTGCGGAGTCTGCATGTCCTCCCTGTGGTCGTGTGGGTTTCCTCCGGGTGCTCCGGTTTCCTCCCACATCCCAAAGACATGCTGTAGGTGGATTGGAAACTCTAAATTGGCCCTAGGGGTGAGTGCATGTGTGTGCCTTCTGTGGAAGGTTGGGCGCCGGGCTGGCAACTCAACATCGTAAAACTCCACTGCCAATCCTGAGTGGACAGGTAATCTGCTGTGGCGACCCCTAACCGGGAAAAGCCGAAAGAATAATAATAATAATAATTCCCCTTGTTTGCAGTCATCCGCAAACTTGGTCAGCCACAGCCCCTTAGTTTTGGCTTGAACTTCTGAGAAGTATATACCAAACAGTAAGGGGCCCAACACTGACCCTTATGGCACCCAGCTGATGACAGGTCTGCTGGTTGATGTGGAGTCACCCACTTTGATAGTGTTTGACCAGTATGTGAGCCAGTTGGCAACTCATCTTACAACAAAGGGGTTTACATTTAGTTTTCTAAGTTTATCAGTAATGCCTGAGCGTGAGATTGTGTCAAAGGCCTTTGTCAAGTCGAGCTATGCTGTGTGCACAGATTTTCCCTCAACAATGGCCCTTGTCACATTTTGAAGAAATCCGCCAGGTTTAACAGGTAGGATCCGTCAAAGCTGAATTGGGTCGGATCTGGGATTTGGAGGTCGACAATGTCTTTATTTATGAAGTCCATGATGATACATTCCATGGCTTTACAGATGAGGCTGTTCAGACTTATGGATCTATAATTTCCTGAGTCTGTTGGTAAGCCACCTTTGTGGAGGGGAATAAGTACTGCTGTTCTCCATTCCAGGCAACAAAGCCAGTGGTTAGGCTGCGATTGAATAGGGCACTTAATAGTGATGCTAGTTCATGTTTAATTTATTTAAAGGACAGCCTGGGGTGCCATCTGGTCCCAGAGAGGCTGTTTTTTTTTTTTTTTTAACCTTAGACAAGGCTTTAATGACCTGCTCTTTGGATATGTAGAGTGGGGGGAAGTTGGGGACAAGGTTTGTGATGAGCTTGGAGGGGATAAGGGGGTGCAGTTTTCACCAAATCTGTCCAATAGCAGGTTTGCTATCTCTGGGGGATCAGTGTGTGGGATACCATTAGTAACTAGTTTGGCACATGCTTGGGCCCTACATTTCAGGTTATGTACGCACCTGTAAAAGGCCTTATGATTATCCTTGACTGATTGCTAAGTTTTTCTCAGTGTTATCCTTAGAGGATTTGACATGTCTTATTTGCCTGTTGAGGCTGAGGAGGGTATTTTTCCATTGTTGAGGTCTCACCTTTGTCTTCTTACACAGCAACGTTTTGCATTTACTGTAAAGTTTGTTAATTCTGGATGTCCACCAGGGCAGCATTTTTTTTTTTTTTTTTTTTTTACTTGGGGCTCTGGTTTTGATTCTCTCTGGAACAGCCAAGTCTGTACACTTATACAAGTGATTGTACAGGGCTTTAGTGTAAACTTTGGTGCAGTTACCACTTCCAGTTGGGGATGGGGCTTGGAATGCATTTATACCTTTCCCTAGGAGGGTATAGTTTGCTTTGTTGAAGGTTTTTAGTCTGACTTGCCCTTTGTGAATTCTGGTGTTAGTGCCAGGTTGAAGGCAACTGATTTGTGGGCAGATTTAACTAATGAGGGTCCAACAGTTGTGGTGGTGCATCTGTTTGTCATGTTAGTGAGGACCAGATCTAGTATGGTTGTTCCTCTTGTTGGGGTTTGAGTTTAAGTCAAAGAACTTTTGAGTTAGGGATAGAGTAGGTTTCCCAGTTGATGGTGGGATAATTGAAATCCCCCATGACCAAAGTGTTTGGCAGTATTTGTGTTCACTCCAGTTTAATCAAGTAGGCCTTGTGCACATCATGATCCATGGAGGGGGATCTATAACTAGCTATGACCTGAATGAGGGTCTTAACCACAGTGATCTAAAATTGGAGCAACTTCCTGCAGTTGTCCAGTCTAAGTAGAGAAACACTGCCTCCTTTGGTTCTCATTCATTCGTTTTGCGGTCTGAAAGTGTGGGTGGCATTGTAGCCTTGGAAAGCTGGGGTACTTTCTGAGGCCTTGAACCAGGGTCACCCCCCCCCCCCCAAACACCTCTACTGAATTATCACTTGTCACACAGGCAAATTTACATTCATAAAAAAGTAGTCAAACTATTATACTTTACATATATTGCTATATACCATATAATTAAGCAATATTACACAAATTATTCAATTCCTGTTTTTTTTTTTTTTTTAAACAAGAAACATCTTCATTAAACCATCACTTACTACATAGACAATCATACATTTATATAAATAAAAACAAACTACACCAACACAATCCTAGTCACAAGCATTTTACATCACAAATCATGCCGACACACTCCCAGTTACAAACATTATACATCACTTATAATCTACACAATCTTTCTCGCTCAGACATTACATAGCTCATTAAAGTCCTACTGCCATTTAGGCCTCATTCCTCCCTTGTATGTATTGTCCCCACAATTCCCATTTTTTTCCTATGCGTTTTTCTCCTACCCTTTTCTAAAGATCTCCGTTCCAGTTGTTTTATCTGTTACTATATTCACTACTTCCAGTATAGCTGGTTTAGATTTTGATTTCCATCTTCTAGTTACTGCTTTTTTGGCAGCCACCATTATTAGACATAGCAAGGCCTTGCCATGTTTACACAATTCTGATTCTGTATCCTAGTTCAAAAAAATCATCTCCCTCATCAGACCAATCTGCCCATCCAGCATCTCTAACAGTGCATCCCGCAGGGAATCCTTAAAGTCAGCTAACTCACCACACTCCCGGAAAATATGTTCCCAATTAACTCTTTCTTCCCTTCACACCTCCAACATTTACTGTTTACCTGAGGAAAAATTCTCTGGAGTCTTGGGGTATAAAAATATCTATGCAAACATTCTCAAGCAATATTTGGGAGACATACATATATCTTCCCATTGTTTGTGAATTCCTTATCTAATCTCTCTTTTCAATCCTTTCTAACCTCCTCTGATTGATTCTTATAGTGATCATGCAATATTTTGTATGCTGTACTAATTTATTCCTTTTTTAATGCCAGCTTCTGTTCTAGACTATTAAAACCTCTACCAGTGCTGGTCTTTCATTTAGGATTCCATATTTCTTTCTCTTTGCCTGTACTCTGACATCAATCTCTGATAGGGAAGGCAATCTTTAACCTGCAGTCCAAATAAATTCTTGGCATCTTCTTATTCTGTCATCTTTCCCTCTAATTATTTGCTCCCAATACCTTGGTTCCTTTACCAGTTTTCTCCAATAAATTATATCCCCCCTTGCCTATTGTCTATATCCCTAAATGGAGTCATCCCTATCAGCAGAAGCTCCTTTCGCCATTTCCCTGTTGGTTTAGTTCTTAAAATACTTTCTGCTACTTTATGGATATAATATTCTGCATGATTATTGTTGTTCTCCTTAAAGGCCTGCATCCAAAATCAGTCTCTCCTTGTTTTTTTTTACATTTCCCCATGTTTCATCATCATCCCTTTCCACTTTGAATTATAATTTTCTGCTTGTGCTAAGTATAGGAGTTTTAACTGTGTAGCTCTGAAATACCTCTCCAGATTTGGTAATCCTAATCCGCCCTGTTCTACTTGAAGAATCAGTTTATCCCACTTGATTCTTGCAGTCTTCCCCTCCCAGATAAAGTTCTTCAGCTCTTTATTAATTGCTACTCACAACTTATCCTCTGGTTGATAAAAATATGCCTTACCTGTGTATAAGACTAAAGGGACTACAAACATTTTAACTGCTTGTATCTTACTATCCATATAACAAAGGTCTCATTTTCTCAGTTTTTGCATTATCTTTTGTATAGACTCTTCTCACATATCCTTAGCTACCACACTATCATTTTAATCCACACTCCTAAATATTTCATTTTATCATGTTCCCACAAATAGGGGTATTCCTGAACCAGTTCATGTGTGCGTTGATAATTTACCGCTATTGCCTTTGTTTTAGCTTCATTAATTTTGTATTCCAAAAAGATCTGAAACTGTCTCAAAATGTTCCACAACAGTGTAATGTCTTTTTCTGGTTTTGTCAGGTAAAAAAATGTCATCTGCAAATAAAGCCAATGTTTCTTGACTACCATACCAGTTATATCCTTGAATTTGAGTCCCTTATTTTCTTTGCAAATGGTTCTAAATATAATGCAAATAATAAAGGGGAAAAAGGATACCCCTGTATGGTTCCTCTGCTCAAGCAGAAATTATCAGACAGCATGCCACCCATTTTAATTTTCGCCTCTGATACCTCATATATTCCCCTAATCAACCTTATAAGTTTTCAGGAAATGCAAATGCTTCCATTGCCCTGCTCAAATGCCCAGCTTACTCTGTCAAATGCTTTCTCTGCATCAAGACCCACCAACAACAATGGTATTTTTCTTACATTCTGCTTCCCTCTTGATCATCACTGTTCTGTCAAATATTTGTCTCCCCCTCCACAAAACCACATTGACCCATATCTATCAGTTTTGGTATTACATCAGCCATTCTTTTAGCTATTATAGACATGAACACTATTATCATGGTTTAGTATTGAAATGGGCCTGTACAAAGCTGCATCTGATGGATCCTTACTCTCTTTAGGTATTACAGCTACAACTTCTTTCTTCCAGGACAGTTGTACTTCTCCCACTCCTTAAGGTATTGTTAAACAAAACCTTCCAGATCTTTATCAGTTTTTTCCCTCCTAGCTTCCAAACTACCACAGTAATACCAACTATTCCTGAGGACTTTCCTGTTGATTGGTTATACATCACAATTTTTATCTCATCTCCTCCTATCCTGTTAGGCTGAGCCTCATCTACCGCTAACCTTGGCATATTTAATTCTTCCATAAACTATTCCATTTGTATCTTTTCTTGACTTTCATATTTCTCTGCTTTACAGAGACTCTTAAAATTTTCAAACTTTCTAATACCTCTACAGGATCTCATCACCTTCTTTGTTTTAGGCTCCCCAAGTTTGGCGACAGCCCTTTCTACTTTCTGTTGCTGAGTCATCGTGCTAAAAGTTTTTGTGCTCTAGTGTTATCAAAAAACTTTTAGTTATGTACTTACCATAACTTCGGATGTATGGGATCCATCTCGCCTACATTCATAACTGATGGGTTCGGAGCTGATCCTTCGGCTCCGACTCGGCCAACTAGTATACTAGAACAAAGTCTCTTATTGGCTGGGCTACCCTCTATCCCAGGATGCACCACACCTGCTTCCCCAGATCTTGTTTGTTCGCTTTCATACTTACATGCAAACACAGAAAAAATACCAGTTACTCCAACCAACTAAAGTTCTTCAAGAGAAGATCTCCAAATGGACCAACATTTCCTCTAAATCCGAATGGAAGGGGGAAAGGAGGGTGGAGTGAATGAATGTAGGCGAGATGGATCCCATACATCCGAAGTTATGGTAAGTACATAACTAAAAGATGTAATGGGATCCTATCTCGCCTACATTCATAACTGATGGGACAGCGTCCCTAGCACCTAAATCCTGGGTGGCTCATTGGAAAACACTCCTGAGAACTGTGGAACCAAAGGAAGCCCTGCCTCGAGAAGCCACATCTATTTTGTAATGAGAAATGAAAGTGTGCGGAGAAGTCCAGGTATCCGCAGCTCAAATATCATCTATTGATAATTTGGAGTGGAATGCTACAGAAGTAGCCATTGCCCTGGTAGAATGAGCCCTGACTGGAAAGGGAAGCTCTTTGTCAGCCTGCGAATAAATGAAACAGATGCAATCTTTAATCCATTTGGCTATGGAGGTTTTAGCCACTGGTTGACCCAACCTGTTTTTTGCAAAGGACATAAACAGTTGATTTGACTTCCGCATCTGAGTAGTCCTGTTCAAATAAAAACGCAGTTGTTTATGGACATCCAACTGATGAAAGATATATTCTGCGTTATTGGAGAATTTGGGAAAAAATACAGGGAGCTCTAGGGACTGTTGAATGCAGAAAGAAGATGATACCTTTGGTAAAAAAGAGGGATTTAATTTAAGGGACACTCTATCTTTGTGAAAAATCAAATAAGGAGGATTAGAACAAAGAGCCTGGAGCTCTGAAACCCGCTTGGCCGAAGTTATGGCCACTAAAAAAGCGGTCTTCCAAGACAGGAATTTCATATCACAGGTAGCTGCTGGTTCAAAGGGGCGGGCAGTTAAGGCAGCCAGGACCATAATTAGGTCCCAAGGGGGCACAGGATGAGATATCAGGGGCCTAAGGAGCCACGCTCCTTTAAGGAAAGACTTGCAAAGCTTGTTTGCCATTAATGAAGGTTCAAAAGAAACATGAAAATTAGAGATGGCCGCTAGCTGAACCTTAATCGTGGAAACTGAAGAGCCCAACTGAAAAAGAGAGGCCAGGAAATTTAAGACCTCCGGTACTGGGGCAGTAAGAGCGTCTATACCTCGTCGCTGTGCCCAAAGGGCAAACCTCTTCCATTTGCTGGAATACAGTTTGATAGTGGAAGGTTTGTGAGAAGAGGACAAAATGTGGATAACCTCCGGAGAGAGGGAACTGTCCCTGACTAAGGATGGAAGTGGAGTAACCACGCAGCCAACCTCAAGGACCTGAGAGATGGGTGAGACTGTCCTGACTGATGAGTCAACAGGTCTGGCACCGGGTCCAGAAACCATGGACCTTCCACCGCATACCTCCGAAGGAAGGGGAACCAAACCTGACTAGGCCAGTGCGGGGCAATCAAAATCATGTCGCTCTCCAAGTAAATTGCCTTCTGTATCACCCTCGGCAGGAGGGGAACTGGAGGGAAGGCATACAGGAGACCGGGGGGCCAAATGTGGGTTAGAGCGTCCCTGGGAATCTGTCCCTGAGAGAGAGTCAGAGTGAAGAACTCTCTGCACTTCGCATTGTGGGGGCTGGCAAACAAATCGCAGCAAGGGAGACCCCATTTGACGAAGATTTTCGCAGCCACTCTTTGGTTGAGGGACCACTCGTGGGGTAACAGGATAGTCCTGCTTAGTCTGTCCGCAATCACATTGGATTTCCCCGGGATGTACGTTGCCATTAGGAAGCGGTTGGTAGCTACCGCGCAGTGCCAAAGTCTCATGGCTTCTCTGCACAGTGGGTACGACCTGGTCCCGCCTTGCTTGTTTATATACCAAACTACCGACATGTTGTCGGATAGGATAGCAATCAGACCTTGCGGGAGAGCGTGATGGAGAGCTTGTAGTACCAGTAGCACCGCTCTCATTTCCAGGATATTGATGTGTAAATGCGCTTCCTGGGGTTGCCTTGGACAGACCTGTCCAGATAATGACCCCCCCACCCTACCTGGGAGGCGTCCGTGGTCACAGTGGCAACGGGGGAATGAAGGATAAAAGGTCGCCCCTGGTCGAGATTGGATCGGAGGAGCCACCAACGCAGATCTCGACGGCAACTTTCCGTAATCATAACCAAGTGGTTCAAGGGAAGTTCCTGATAGGACCATTGAACCGAAAGTAGCCATTGCAGCACTCGCATGTGCATTCTGGCTAAGGGGACTAGGAGAATAGTTGATGCCATCGACCCCACTACCTGCAGAATCAGATTGGCCGGAGCTCTTGATAGGGGGAGGCAGGATCAAACTTGATTCTGCAAAACCTGAATCCTTTCTGCCGGTAAGACGGCACGCATTCTTCTTGTGTCTAACTCTGCGCCTATAAAGGTAATACACTGAGATGGCTGTAGCACAGATTTTCCCCAGTTGAAAGTGATTCCTAGGAAACGGCCCAAGCTGACTGTGGCCATGAGCGACTGAATTAGTAGATGCTTGGAGGTGGCAGTAAGGAGCCAGTCGTCTAGATATGGAAACACTTGGAATCCTAGACTTCTCAGGTGAGCAGTCACCACTGCCAGACACTTGGTGAACACCCTGGGGGCTGTGGTGAGACCAAAGGGTAGTGCTCAAAACTGGAAATGACTGTCTCCCAGGCGGAAGCGTAAATGACTCCTGGACTCTTGACTTATCAGAATGTGATAGTAAGCGTCCTTGAGATCTATGGAGCACATCCAGACATCCTTCTCCAATAGTGGGAGAATGGACTGAAGAGTGACCATTCGAATTTGGACTTTTCACAAAGCGATTCAATGAACTGAGGTCCAAAATGGGCCCAAGTCCCCTGTCTTTTGGCACCAAAAATAGTCTTGAGTAAGTTCCTGATCCGATCTGATCGGCGGGGACAGGCTGGATGACTCCTTTTCTAGCAGCTTTGAAACCTCTATTGCTGCTTGATCCCGCTGACTGGGTGGCACGTCCGGGATTTCCCTGAAGGGAAGGGGGGGCTTGATGAAGGGAATGAGATAGCCTCCGGTAATAATCCGGAGCACCCACTGGTCACTGGTAATAGCTTCCCAAGCCTGTGGGTGTTCCGCAAAACGACCCCCGACTGGCTCCGGAGCTGCACAGTCGGGCACCAACTCAGGGACGGTGAGCGTAGGAGGAACCATGAAAGGAATCGCGGTCTCCAGAGTTATGGGGGCCTCTGCCACCTCTGGGACGGCGTCTTCCCGAATCCCCCCCCCTGCCTCTAGAGGGGGGATCACTGGGTGGAGTAGGGAAAGACCTCTGAGTTTTCCTGAACCACATTTTCCCTCCTCTCTGGGCCTTGGGGTAAGGCCTAGAGGGAGCGGAAAAATGGGCCCCAACGGCAGTCAAGGTCTTGCCCTCCTGCTCGCACCGAGTCAGTGTGTCCTTCACCTTGGGTCCAAACAAAGAGGACCCATCAAAAGGGGCGTCAGCGAAGGAAGACTTGAAGGCCTCCGCAAAGGAACACAAGCATAACCAGGCGTGTCTCCTAAGGGCCACGCCTGTTCCCGCTGCTCTACTCACCCCCTCGGCCGCATACCAGATGAGCCTCATGGACGAGTTCACAATGGATGATAAGGTAGTCATCTGGGTGCCAACAGTGTGGGCTAACGCCTCAGGTAAATTACCTGTGAGGGACTCACCTAGCTCTTTAAGGAGGTCCCTTTGGAGCCTAGTAAAATGACACAGGTAATTCAGCGACCGTAAGGTAAAGGCCGCTGAAGAAAGGGTACGCTTCCCGTACCTATCCATGCTCCTGGAATCCTTATTAGGAGGGTGGATAGACGTTGAAGCCTCTGCCACATCCTGCTGTGTGGCAGATGCCACCACCATCGCATCTACAGGAACTCCTTTCGTTAAAAATTCCTTTTGAGGGGGGGCTGAAAGGAATTTGTTGGGTCTTGCAGGCACCGGTTCCACAGAGTCAGGGTGCTCCCAAGCCCTTCGAGAAATTAAATCAAGTAACTCATCGAAGGGCGGAGACACCCAGGAGGCAGAGGGCTGGGCCCTGAAGGCCTTGAGGAAGACTGACTCCTCAGCGGAAGGGGTTTTGGCCTGCCAATCTCCTCTCTGTCTCAGAATCTCAAGGATATCCGAGAAAGAGACATCATCCGAAGATGATTTTGGGGACCCCTCCGCATCATCGAGGTCAGTGTCAGATGTGATAGACTCATCTTGGGAGTCCACGTGCTTCCTCTTGCACAATTTCTTCCGTGGAGGCTCATCCAAAGTGGTTTCGGACGGACCCCCCGGAAGAAGGGAACCCCCCCATGGAGGTATCCTCAGGCCCTGGGACCCCACTGTCATGGGACTGCAGTATGCCAGAAGCACCAGTCTCTAGGTCTAGGGACGGTGAGATGGAAACCTGCTGAGCTGGCAAGGACATGGCCAGCGCGCTCCTCATGGCCTCAAAGGCAGGACCTCCAGATTCCATGGAGGTCACTGGCCGAGAGACCACGACGGCACTAGGAATCCCCGCAGCCGATGCTCCAAGGGGAAGACTAGGCACCGAGGCACCTAGCTCCAAGATGTTCCCCTCGGCCCCGGCTGAGGAAGTCCCGGTACCGAACCTCGAACCCGAGGACAGGGTAGGAACAATGGTCGGAACCGATAAACTCCGAAGGGGTCTCGGTTCCGACTGTGCGGCTCCGCCTTGATCCACCATCACCGACTCCAGCGGCTCAGAGGAAGTTGGAGGAGGAATCGAAAGCTTCGAGGGGGGGATTGGCTCCGGGGCCGAATGGGCTGGAGCCGAGACCATTTTTGCGAAAACCGGAGACTGGAAAAGCCTCAGAATAACTCTATCCAAATCCGAATCAGATAATTTGGAGGATCTAGAGGAAATAGAAAGGGGCCGAGACGACTTCTCTCTCGGCTCAGACAAGGTAGGGGACCGGCTCCGAAAGGGCTCCAACACTATCGGCGCCGGATCCGACACAGTATGAATAAGGATCGGCGCCGAAGGAGCTTTCGGAGCCGAGGGGGATGAGTCTGAGCTGCACACCTCCATCGGCTCCGAGACCAATGGAACCGAGGGAGGTGATTCGCCTCTCGATGCTCCAACCTGCGGCTCCGAAACTAATGGAGCCGAGGAAAGAGGCATCGAGGCAGACCCTTCGACCCTCGGCTCCGAAGTCAGTGGAGCCGAGGAAGAAGAGGTCGACTTATGCTTCTTAGTAGTCGGAGCCGATGACCTTTTCTTTTTAGAAGCAGTAGCAGTAGATGAAGCCAAAGCTTCCTCAAAGGAGGGCTTAATAAGGCCCTTCAGGATTCATTTATTTTTTCGTTCTTGAAGAACCCTAGCGGAAAAGGCATGGCAAACACTACATGTCTCTTGCAAATGCTTTGGCCCTAAATAATAAACGCAAATGGCATGACTATCCATGATAGACATTTTATAATTGCACTTAGTGCACTTTTTAAAACCAGATTTCTGCTCTTTAGACATTTTCACCAACAAACTAATGGAATAGGAACAATCTAACTGCCACACAAAAAACAGTACTTTACCAAAAACTTTAAAGCGCGAGAATAGGGCGCGAGCCCTCTGAACACAAGATTTACCTCACAAGGAGAACAATAACAAAGGGAACACAACAACGGGCAAAAGCCCTCTAACTTAAACGGGCTTTACCCGGAGAAGAAAAGGAATAAACACAGACAACACACTCACTCCACTAAGAAGGGCAAAGGCCCTCTAACTTAAACGGGCCTTGCCCGAAGTACCAACAGATACAAAAATGCCAATAACACTCAAACAATACACAAACTTCAGAATAGCTGTTAAAACAGCTGTTGATTGAATTTATGAGGAAAACCCAGGTCAAAAGACCAGAAAAAAGAAGAAAATACACTTAGCTCCAGCCAAGTCGAGACCACGTCTAGCTTGATAAAGCAGCAAACGAGATCTGGGGAAGCAGGTGTGGTGCATCCTGGGATAGAGGGTAGCCCAGCCAATAAGAGACTTCATTCTAGTATACTAGTTGGCCGAGTCGGAGCCGATGGATCGGCTCCGAACCCATCAGTTATGAATGTAGGCGAGATAGGATCCCATTACATCAGTTGCTTAACAGCAATCTTTCTAAGCTTGTGAATATTATCCAGCTAATCCCTTATTTTCTGCCAGTCATTCTGCAGTTGATCTCTTGTTTTGAGATTCGCCATATTCTGCAGTACTTTGACTTGTCGGTCCCTCTACATAATTTGCGTTACTTCTTAACCACAGCTCCCTTTATTTTATTTCCACCCTGTTTTTAAACTCCACCTTAATTTTATCCCACTCCCTAGCTATATTTTCAGATGAAATTTATATTCCCTCTAACAATTCCTGAATAATCTCTCATTCATTCCTTAAATTCTTCTCATGTCAACAGATAGGTGGGAAAATCTCATTTTTATTTCATTACCCTGTGTTTTTATTTCAACTATTAATGGCACATGATCTGAAATAGTTATTGGATGGGTATCAAGACCTTCAATTAAATGCACTTGTTCCTGTGAAATGTAAAATCTGTCTAAACTAGCCCAGTTTTTTATATCTTGAGGAATAACATATAAATTCACTCCGAACTCCTATTACTGAATTCACATCATTCATGTCAAATATTTTCATAAATTTCTTCAAAAATCTACCCTCCTTTGTTATATTTTCCCCTCTGACCCCCCAACACAGCCTCACTACTGCAAATCAAGTTCCAATCCCCAAGTACAAGTAATATTCCTTGTTGAAAACTGATAATTTCTCCCAGAATTTTCTTAAGCTCCATTACAGCAGTTATAGGTGGAATGTAAATGCATGCCAATGTAATCCTCCCACCTTGCCAGTAGCCCCTTAGCACTACAAAATCTGCCATTATTGTTTTTATCATCTTCTATCACTATTGGAGCTCCTCTTGCAATTAATATAAGTACTGCTCTCTTCCTTTGCCCCAGGTATTCTGCTGAATAACAATCCTGAAAACCTTTCTTTATCAAATTCACAGGTTCATCTCTTTGTGTGCGTCTCCTCACAGGAAAATAACTTTCTTGGGTGGCGTAAGCCAGGGAACCTTGTTGGCTAGGCGTACGTAGGCCCTTGGGCCGATAGCCTAGTACCTACCTATGAACCTATGGGTTGCCATCTGGCTCACTTGACAGAATCCACACTGTGAAAGTAGACCCCAAATCCGACTTCAGACCAGTGACAAGTGGAGCACCTCGGGGGTTCAGTCCTGGGTCCTCTCCTGTTTGGTATCTACTTCTCTGAAGTACAGGCTAATACAGAAGATCTTTGGCTAACGAAGTTTGCAGATGACTGCAAACTAGGAGCCATAATCAAAACTCCTAATGATGTGGACATCCCATAAAAGGGTCTCACTGAGACAGATGCCTGGTGTCAAAGCCATGGCCTCAAGCTCAATGCCAAAAAGTGCATTGTCATCCCCTTTGGTAAAAACTCTGTACCCATGAACTACAACATAGGCGGTAGTATACCTAACACCGAAAGTGTGATGAGACCTTGGGACACAGGTGGACAGTAGTTTCTCCTTTGATAATCACATCACCACAGTAGTCAGGAAATCCTATGTGGCACACCATCACAAAAGGTTTCTCATCCAGAAAAAAAGAGGTCATTGTTCCACTCTACTCATCACTCATTAGACCCATTATAAAGTACAACGCCCCTTTTGGTATGTACCTCACAAGACATCTACAACTGGAAAGGCTGCAAAAATACCTCACAAAGAGGATTACCGGCCTCAAACAGATGCCCTACACAGACCATCTCAAAAAAACTCCAACTTTACTCCATCGCATATTGCCTACTCAGAGTTGATCTCTGCCTAACATACAAAGCTAAGCTATGTCAAACCCAGAGCTGTTGGACATGCTTCACTTAAAGAAATCCCAATCCCGCCAAGCTACATGCTCTAGGGAACTAAACCTTGTCACCACAATAAACAGAACATGCCAGAGGGATAGATTCCTGTCCCACAGACTTCCCATACTCTGGAATAAACTACCTGTCTATATCAAACAAAGCTCCTCATTAGCACTCTTCAAGAAAAATCTTGATGATTGGATGGGAAATAGGAAATTCACCTCGGGGATCACTTCTGTGGCTCTGCTCGACAGTGGGACAGGAAAATAATTTTCTTGGGTGGCAAAAGCCAGGGTACCTTTATGGCTGGGCTTGTATAGGCCCTAGGGCCGATAGCCTAGTACCTACCTATGAACCTGTAACATAGCTATTTGCACTCATTTTTAATATAGTTTACTACTCTTTCTTGTTTTTTGTATTTATCTGTGAGGCCATTTACATTTAGACATTAAATAAAGCATCATTGTATTAAAAAGTTATTGTTCACACCTTTTATGTATACCACCATTTTTGTGAAATGTCTAGTTCCAGTTTTTGCGTTACATGGATACACTGTTTGGCAGGTTAAACTTTTATACAGTTGCTTCTTTTCATATCCTTTTGAGCTTATGTCACATCTTATAAAACTTTTTGTTTTAATGAAAGCCCTCAAACAAAAACAAACAAAAAAACCCACACCCCAATACCCCCAAAAACCTATTAACTTAATACTAACACACAAACTATGTACACCTTCAATTATTGACATTTTACCCTACTAATAGGAACAAAAGTCCCAAACTGACAGCCACGCTCACATACTTCAGTTAACCTAAAAGAAAGGTCATCCATGCTAAGATGCATGGTGCAGCCTGTGCTTCTACTAAGCGGTGACTGATTTTGTCTTATCCTTTCAGCCCACCCAGCTGGGAAAACCCCTGAATGTTTTCAGAGAACATTAACTACCTTGGGAAAACCCCTAAATGCTTTCAGAGAGCATCATTTAGCCAATTTATTTTTTTCCTCTCAGCCAATCACTCTCCACCAGACTGCAGCCAGTTTCTGTTTATCAGATGTCTCAATGGAGACATGAGAATTAGGCTTTTTTTATACATTGAAGTGTCTACATTTTTTAAAACTGTACAAGAGAGAAAGAAAAGGAAAAAAAGAACAGCAACACTTATTTACAATCCCCATTACACAAATTACTGAAAAAAACTACTTTATAGAATGTAAAGAAAACCACATGCCACAAAACTGGTACTATTTAACAAACATTCTCTCTCCTCTTCCCTCTCCAAAGCACTTTTCTGAACATTAACGACATGAAGTAGGGTATATACTTTAGAGTCCCTCACAAGTCCAACAAACTGAAAAAGTCAAATATTTCCAGATATTCTTGTTCTGTTATTTTTTTTACAAATACAATTATTGCATTGTAATCCCATATAAAGTTACTGGTTTTATTACTGTTCATCTCTGAAATTCTGTTACTGCTTCATTTCCATCATACTCTTGATTCTTCTAGTCAACTCTCATGTTACCTTCCTTCTCTCCAACATTTTCCATTGAAACAGTGGAAAAGGTTTCAAAGGTACACTCTCTCTATGGTCTTTATTGCCAGATGAACAAGCAGCAGAATATCCTTCTGTTTCACAGCTCCCTTTTTGTTGGACAAACTTCTGTATTTTCTCCTTAGAATGTACTTTATAAAAAAATGATTTTGTCCCTCCAGGGAAGAATACCCACAGCTGGGTAAAGCAGTTTGAATCTCACACCTGCATCTCAACATTCCTTGAATAGCGGAATACATTTACTCATCCTCTGTCTGGTGTACAATGAGTAATCATTCTCCACAAACACTTTGCTGTCCCCCACTTTTAGTACTTTGTCCTTCTACCACAATGTTGTCATAATCAACTCCTTCTGCTAGTAGGATTGCACCTTTACTATTAAAGGTCTAGGTTGCTTTCTTATAGCCAGGTATGGAGCACACACAATATGCCTTTTCAACTAACTCCTCCTGCTGTGGAATACCAGTCCAGTTGCCTATCTTTGCTTTCATAAAATTAATGCAGTCTGTTCCTACCAGCTTCTCTGGTATAGTTGAAAATGTTAGGTTTTCCCTGTGTGCTCTGTCCTCTAACTATTTTTTGAAACATCTCTTCCTGGGCAGTTTCATATATTCAGCCATCCTTTTCTTTATTTCAACCTCTGATTTTTGCAGCTTTATTATGTCATCTGAATATCTGTTTAAAGCTTCTTCCATTTTTTCCATCCTTTTGTTGTTTGTGTTGATATATTCCATCAGTGTTTTGTTTATTTTAACCAGGTCTGCAAGCAGTTGTCTTGTATCTTCCTGTAGGTTACTAGAAGTCATGTCTGGAAGGTTGCGTTGCTTTTTGGTGAAGGGCTGCAGAACTCTTCCCAGTGTTTCTTCCTCACTTTTTGTAGCTGATTTTGTTTTTCCAGGTCTTCTGTATTTCTTTATTCCTGGCACCTAGGCAGTGCACTTACTAGCTAGTTATTGAAATTTACCCATAAATACAAGTCTACTGGCCTTCTCTGCTGAGGTTCTGTTTTCACAGTAGGAGAGCTAGAAATAAGCTGTTACTCAACATGCAGCCACCATAGAAGTCTGCCTTGAACCAGGTTTCTGTGACTGCACAGACATCTACATCCTCCAGTAATAGAAGTACTTCCAGGGTGTGCAGTTTTTGGTTTAAGCTCCTAGTGTGTAGCAGCATAACCCTCATTTTGTTATGGTTGGCAATTTTCACATTGGCAATTTTGTTTTTGAGACCTTGCCTAAAAAGGCACTATGGGGGAAGCAACATCCTTTGCCAGCAGCCAAAAGCCTAGTGGTGCCATGTGTAAACCATCTTTGGCAAATCAGTGAGGTTTATCAACCATGTCATTCCAGGCTGGCAAATTGTGACCCCTTTGAATGACACCAAAAACTAAGCTAATTACTGAAATCAATAATTTTTTTGTTTATACTGTGGCATCATTCTAGGTGAGGGTAATATGCTGTTCAAGACTAGGGACATACCTGCCTGGGACACATACTCAGAGCGCTCAGTCAAGCCTCACTTCATATAGTCCACTGAGGTACATCTCAGGTGGTTCACTCCAACATGAGCCATGAGAGAGTCATAATTATAGTTGCTGCCGACAGACTAGAGTGCATGCATGATCGGCCAAATCCTGGCACGAGACTGACAGCTGACCGTGACTGTCTCCTTATCTGACCTGGTAAGTGGGACAACCGTTTGTCTCACTATAGAGTTTCCCATGACAAGAAATTTAGTTTTTTTGAATATTATGCCGTAAGGACTTGGTAGGTGAGACACTGGTGTTGCTGTGTGTCTTGGGTGCTGTGAGACCGGTTAGCTGTAGCAGTCTTTTGTTTTGAAGGTCTCTGGTGTTTCAGTAAGCTTTTTGAGAGAGCTTTCGCGTATGTTGATTTATGTTTTGGATGCATACTGTGTATGAGTAGTGGTGGGTGAGATGACAATCTCTTCAGTGTTACCGTTTTGAGTGCGAGAGCGCAGGGATTCAAGATTCTTGGTGTAGATACATCTGTCACACACTGTACTAGAGTAAGTTGTTAGTAGAGTGTTGTCAGTGTACATGAGGCTGTTACTACATTGCCTCACGAGACCCAAGTCAACAAAGCTGGCAGAAGAAACAAGGGTAGTTCAACTGCCCATAATGCTAAGTTTGAAGAACTATTATCACAAAGGGGGTGCCTTTCAGGAATGATCTAAGAGGTGCTCTGTAGATGGGTATTTCTGACAAGGTTTTTGGCTGGTGGTTTAATAGGTTATGGCTCACTAGCAATACTTCTTATACTGGAGATGTACTAAAGATGAGGACTACACTAATGTACTACAGCTGTCCGGCTATGGCTCACAATTACGTGGCAGTGCACAGTGCTGCACAACATTCAAACAAGCAAAAACCAGTTCAAATGCAGGGCTTAAATACTAGAAGCTAAAAACTTAAAAAAAATCAAAATAGCCAATGAGGGTGCTTACTCCAAGCCCTAAACCAATCACCCTTCACTAGACAGGTTCTAATCAGCACACTTCTCTCACAAGGGTGCAGGAGGGCTCCTTCCAATCAAAGACCTCTTGGAACATGTGCTCAAAACACAATAGCCACTACAAACAGACCCAGATACACCAAACCTGTATCTGGACTATGCTACAGCTACTAGCTAAACTAATTTAGGCAGAAAACACTAAAAAAATGTTTAAAACAATTTAGGGAAATTTATATAAAGCAGATGAATATGGAAACCAAGAAAAGGCACAAATGGAAATGTTTATGGAAGACTTAATACCAGGGGCTCTACAGTAAATAGCTAAGAGAAAGAGATGAGATAAAAATGGTGATGTATAATCACTCAGCAGGGAAATTGCCAGGAACAGATGGCACTAATGTGGAATTATGGAATTTGGGAGGGAAAGTGAGCGACTCATCATCATCATCAGAGGAAGTGTCTTCCTCCTGAGTCTGACGAAGGAGGATGGAACTGGCAGAGGCAGGCAGAGGGTAGGCAGAGCAGGAGTATGTGAGGCTGTGGGCCTGAGGGCCATAAAGGACACTTTTCCAGTGGGCTAGACAAATGCCTAGTTTTTTGTTTTCTCTTCAGAGAAGACTTGGAAATAGTTTGAGAAACTGAAGGCCTAGGGTCAGTCATTGGGCCTGTGTCTGATCAGCCTTTTTCTGAAACAGAAGGTGGCCATTCTGTCAAGCCCAGTTCCCCCTCGACGGCCGACATCAAAGAAACGTCTGCAGATGTGCCAACTGGAGATGTTAGTGTGGCTTCCAACATGGTACCTATCGAAGTTGCCAGTTCTTGCAGACGTCCGTAAGCCCCTAGACCAGTACCTGGCAGAATGTACATCAGAAATGCAGCAATAACAGGCCTTGAAACCTTAGCCTTCTCTTTACACGGCTCCACCTCAACAGCTGGTTCAATATCCATGCCTAGGGCCAAGTGCTTAAGATGTTGGTTCTCTACAGATAATTTCAGGGCTGCCAGACAATTGTGTATGGTCTTAGGGACAAACGACTGACATATTATAGGTCGTGGGACTGCCTAAGCAGAAAAGGCAGAGTTAGTGAGAATCTTTGCGAGGAATTTGCCGACTGCACTTACATTTTCCCTTCCTAGAGGACATCGGCTTTTAAAAGAGCAACAGCAACATAAGCCTATAACAAAAATACAGAGGATTTCCCAATGGGGTACTTATCTGTATAGTCTTCCGAAGCGCAAGAGAACGAGCAAGCAGGTGTTCGACTGCAGCAGAGAAGTTCCGAGGTCTGTGCATGTGGACGTCACATTTATGGCCCACGGTTTATAGCCTTGTGTGTGACATCCCATGTAGCTGACAGCAACCAGGATTAAACTTTGGTAGAGGAGATGGATGTTTGGGTCGCCTGAGGCGGAGGATCCCACATGTGAGAATACTGTAACATGAGAACAGAAGGAGATCTTGAAGATCTTCCTGAAAGAGACATCCTCAAGTGGTCATTTGGGAGACCCCTCTCCTTCATCGAAATTCATGTCTTCTGTCAGACTCTGGGGGAAGCATCATGTCTTCTGTTACACTTGTGCTTCTATGAAGCCCCCATGGTGGGGTGGGAGTTCTGGAGAAGATTTTGAAGTCTAAGAAGTGTACAGAATAAGGACCGTCTTGAAGCTGGTGTGAACTGGCAGTCCTGATGAGCTGGACTGCAGGATCAGGACACAGGGCAGTCAGATTAGAAGCAGGTGGAGCTAAGAGGGACACAGATGTCCAGTCTCCAGATGTGGAGAGTCCTCTCTCAACTGCCTTGAAGGGAGGAGCCAAGGGGAGTCCCAACACCACCCCTGTAGGGGCCAAAGCTGCCAAACCAGTATGACCAAGGGCACCACTCTGATCCTGCTCAGAGACTGAAGCTGAGCTATATAGCACACAGGCTCTGATGGGAAGGGATGGCTCTGACAGCTTTGGAGTTGACCCCCTAACACCCACAGTCTAAGTCGAAGCTTTGGCTCTGATGAAACTAAAGTGAGATGGATCAGAGAAGATGCCACAGTCAAAAATAACTTTGGATCCAACACAGACAACCCTCAGAAACTCGGCTCACCCATCTCTAAATCCAGGGTTCAGATCAGAGTAGGAATAGCCATGGGCAACAGAAAGGGTCGAATAAGAGTGGGAAACAGGAGAACTCCCAACTGAATTAGAGTTCTGAGGAACTCCATCATTCTACCTACATTAGCTTCAAGCTTTGGGTAGACCTAATGAACCCTAAAGAAGATGACATGGTGGCTGGCCTTTACTGCATGGCTCTTTCCTGAAGAAAGGGTGAATGAAGCCTAGGAAAGATTGGATCCAGGGAAAACTTTGGCTCCAATAAGGGTATCATAGATTGGTATCAGATCCAGGGCAGTTATAGGATCTGAAAGTGTGGAAAGCTTGGTAGTCGGGGCCAAAGACTAATGAAGGGGAGTGGTCAGAGAATTGCTTATTCACCTCTCTGCCCTTTTCTTTGGGCCTATCACTCTTCTCTCCCTTTGTGTTTCTTCAAAGACTTTTTCTCAAATGGGGACTCTCCAGAAGCACATTTTGACGACTGTTTTGAAGGTAAAAGACCTTTAAGAATGAGCTTACTATGTCGTTCAATCATGGCTCAGTGACCAAAAGCCATGCAAATTGAACAATCTTCCTTCAGATGTGATACACCAAGCAATATACACACTTAAGGTGTGAATCAGTTAGGCATTTTGTGGGTACAAATCACAAATTTCTTAAAACCAGTAGGTTTGTCTGACTCTCTCAAAACAAGATGGAAAAACTAGATGGTAGGAAGAAAGTCAAAGTTAAGCAAGAAGATAAAGAATACAGTGACAAAACAAGTGTAAATAAAATCAAGAAACATCAACAATGGTAAAAACAAACTACCAACCAGTAAGAATATGAAATTAGAAACTTGCTGAGGTCACAAAAAGGGGAAGAAAGAAACCAAGGTGAAAGAGTTCTACACCATCCCAATATCAAAAGGTATGAAGGCAAAGAAAATACTGATGGACTAACTGAAGGTGAGCCTGAGCCAACAAATCATGTCTGTATTCCATGAACAGCAAACGAGACATGAGGTAATGTTGGAGATGATGGATAGGGTCTATATCAGAACATCAAAGTTTTAAAACTTCGAATGTTCTAATATTGACCCATTTTGAGCAAACGCTAAAAATAGCAAAGCTGCAGAACACCGAATTCTTTCCAAGGGAAAGAATTCGGTTGGCCGGTTCTGTGGCTTCACTATTTTCAGCACTGCGGTGGAAAATTACGGGTTGGGTTCAGGTAAGTGTGCAATTGTGTGGTTGTTAAGGTGCAGGTTAGGTGAGTTAGGGCGCGGGTTAGGTGAGTTAGGGTTATGGGCGGGTTAAGTGAGTTAGGGTTAGGGCACAGGTTAGGTGAGTGTGCGATAGTGACAAACCTTAGGGTTTGGGTTAAGGTAAGTGGAGAGAGAGTAGTGTATGTACAGTTTAGTGTAGGGTTAGTTGTAGGATTATAAGTGTATGTGTGCGGATTGATGTTTTTTAGGTGTGCTTGTGTTGTGTGTGTATGTTTCGGAATAGCAAATTTTTTCCCAAGGAAAAAATTCACTATTCTGAATGTTCGATATTATGTGGTTTAGATATTTTAGGTTCGATGAAATAGCGTTCGCTATTTTCATCTTTCGATAGCCTGATATAAACACGATGGATAAGGGGAGGAACCTGACCTACAGATACTAAGTCTGAAAAAGTGGCCTAAGTCAGATCTGAGACCCATCAGTTGAGGAATGGATGGCAAAGACATCAGATCCCAAAAGTCACATTACAATTAGTCTCATTCAAACACTTCTGTTCTGTAGCCAAAGATACAACAAAGTCACCTAAACTGTAAGCACACCGCAAAATAAATTTCCAAATGAAGCCCTGATAATTTAGGATACTAAATTACTAGAAGGAACCAACTGTGTCTAGCAAGGGGTCTCTTAACCTGGACCTCTCTTGCACCTAAAGGGTTTGGTTCCCCCCATACCTGAACCAGATAATAGAAAGTACAGTTGTGCAAGTTGAATTTACCATAACAGCAGATGTTCAAATGAACACTGCTGTAGTAGCCTTAACTATATGGGTTACATTCTGCCAAGGATAAGAGTTGGCCAGCTTCCAATACTTCAGGGCATCTTCCATGCATCCAAACTGAAAAGCAGCTCGAGCTGAGATGAGATGAGATAAGCTGACTAAAAGACAAGTCTGGGCATGAAGCCCTTCACAACCTTCCTGCCAGGAGAGAGCTGGAGGTGGAGTCCTGAAAGGGCAGGGCTAGGAATAACAAAAAATAAAAGGAGTAAATGTCTACTCCCTGGCAAAAACAAACAAAAAAACACATACCAAAAAACAAGGGGCATGAGGGAGGGAGGGGTGGCTACTGCTACAGTGATCATTCGAACATCTACTTTTATGGCAAATTTAACTTACACAATTGTACTATGTTATTCATAGTAATCACTGCTGCAGTAGCCTTACCAATATGTGCAAATTACCATAGCTAACTATATTTGGGAGGCAGAAGAAGGGTCCAGGAGTCCCTGGAGAATGGTCCAAGGAAAGCATAATCTAGACATAGAGAAGGAATCCAGTTTATAGTGCTTTGTAGAAGTCTGTATAGAGAAGCAAGTAGCAGCTTCTAGGAGACTTCTAGAATCCGACCCTTTCCAAAAGACCATAGTAGCAACCAAGGCCCGTGTAGAGTGAGAGCCTTGACACTGCCTGGAATAGATCTGCCATGGTGAGTATAACAAAAGGTAATTGCCTTAGACAACCTTTTGGAAATAGTCCATTTTTACACCAGTTGCCCCTTGTTATATTCATAAAAAATGAACTGATCCGATGATCTGAAAGATTTAGTTCTGTCAAGATAGTACTCAAGTTGTCTGTTGTCTTCCGAAGTATGGTCTATCTCTCTCTCTCCCTCATTTTTATGTTCAGGAAAGTAAACGGGGAGATGGATGGTTTGGCAAAGTAAACTTGGATAAATACCACTTTAGGCATAAAAAAAGGATTAGCTCTCAATCAAACCCTGTCCTTGTAGAAAATGAGGCAGTGTTGACTCATCATAAGACCTTGCAACTCATGCCCCTTCCTCCAGAGGTCAAAGTAATCAATGAAACTGCTTTCTATGTTAACAAGTCAGCCAGATTAGCTGGTTCAAATGAAGCAAGCGTTTCTCTAACAAACAATTAATGATATCAAGGAGGGACCACCAGCTTACTTGGAGGCCTGTTATGCAAAACCAGTCTCATGAACATTTTGACATGTGGCTACCGTGAAAGAGGAGGATTCATGGGCAGACATGCTGAAATGATCGATAAATAAACCTTGACAGAGGAAAAAGAAAGGCCTTAAGATAGTAACTCACCCGAATATAGTAAAACCAGAGAACAACTTACCCTGAATGGGTGCTGATTATGTTGTTGGCACCAACTAGAAAAACTTTTCCATTTGATAATATATGATTTTCTAGTAGTAGGCCTTACTGCCTCCATTAGTACCTGCTGCATATCCACAGAAATCAAGTGCCTAAAAGGAATTAAGATCCTGTCATCCAGTCAACTGAATGTGACTGCTGTCGGGGTGTATCAAACACCCCTGTTTTTGCATGAGTAGATCCATTCTGTGAGGAAGCTTGTAACTGCCGCTGGCCATTTCCAAAAGAAGGGAGAACCATGATTGGCTGGGTCAGAAGAGAGTCACCACAATGATCTTGGGGGATGGCTTCTGAATCTTCAGAAGTACCCTGGACATTAGTGGAAAGGCATACAGGAACATTCCTGTCCAAAGAAAAGGCATCTGTCTTCCAGGCCTTCTTGCATGGAGTCCTGGAACAGAATTTTGCCAGCTGATTGTTCAGAGATGAAGCAAAGAGGTCTACTTGAAGAAGTCCCCACAGATTGATCAAATCTTAGATGACCCCCTGATGTAGTTTTCATTCATGAGGGTCTGCCCTGGTCCTGCTTAGTCTGCCTGCCAAACAATTTTGTTCTGATGGAATGTAGGATGCCTGTGGAGTGAGACTGTGATGTCAAGCTATATCCCAAAGCTAGCATGACTAGTATGCAAAAGGGGTATGACCTGGTTTCCACATGCTTGCTGATGTATCACATCACTGTGGCATTGTCCAACCACTTGAAGAGGTCTCAGGGACCAAAGATGGTTCAGAGAATCGAGTAACTATCAGGGCAAGCATCTCCTTGATATTTATGTGCTTGCTCCTGTCTTTGGTGTTCCACACACCACCTTCACTTTTATGTCTCCTGAAATGGCTCCCTAAGCAAAGTCTGAAGCATCTATGGTGACTGACTGCTAAGGGTAGATCTTAATTTAAGAATATCTGTAGTCTCCACCAAGTGATATGTCTTCTGACAAACCTCAATACTGGGATCTGAAAAGATGAAAAGTGTTGATGCTGGGACAAAAGAGATTTCAGACACCACTGTATCTTTCTCATGTGGAGTCTTGCCAAGAGTATCATAAGAATCACAGTAGCCATGAGACCCCAAACCTGAAGGTATTCCCTCTCAAAGACTGAAGGCAGGGGAAACCCCTTAGAAGTGGATCTAAATGAAGATCTACTTTTGTCCTGTGGAAGAAACGCTGTTTTAACAGAGGTGCCTAGTTGACATCCCAGGAGCATAATCCTGTGTGAGGAAGTCAAAAAGGAATGTTCTCTGGGACTCCCAGCCTGTGCAAGAGAGATCTCACCCAAGAGAGAGCTTCCTGACATTTTGAAGATAAGCAAGTCACCTAAACATGGAATAATATGGATACCCTGTAGCCTGCAAAGAGTTGCAACAGGAGTTAGACAGCTCTGTAAACCCTCGTGGTGCAGTGGAGAGTCCAAATGGTAAACAGAGAAATGAAAGCTATGTACTCACCATAACTAGGCATCTGTGTTGGCCATTTTTATTCTTCCTCAATGAATGAAGGAATTTGAAGCACACACTAGCTTCATTTAAAATAACCATAATATTCGGCCTAAAAAGTTACTCTGCATATCCTATACCATCCTGCACACCACCCTCAGGGGAACCTGGCTCCTTGGAGAGCGCAGAATTTGAAGTGCAGACTAGCTTCATTTAAAATAACACAGGTGCTTTTGCTTACTGTACTGCTAATTACTTTTTAAAGTGCTTGTATTTGAAACGTCTGCACACAAGCTGAGCCCCCCCAGCCTTCTTTTTTTTCTGCTTTCTCTTGTCATCTTATCTTTTTTATTATGATAATGAAAGATTTAGTTCGGTCAAGATAGTACTCAAGTTGTCTGTGGTCTTCCGAGGTATGGTCTCTCTCTCTCCCTCATTTTTATGTTCAGGAAAGTAAACGGGGAGATGGATGGTTTGGCAAAGTAAACTTGGATAGATACCACTTTAGGCATAAAAAAAGGATTAACTCTCAATCAAACCCTGTCCTTGTAGAAAATGAGGCAGTGTTGACTCATCATAAGAGCTTGCAACTCATACCCCTTCCTCCAGAGGTCAAAGTAATCAATGAAACTGCTTTCTATGTTAACAAGTCAGCCAGATTAGCTGGTTCAAATGGAGCAAGTGTTTCTCTAACAAAAAATTAATAATATCAAGGAGGGACCACCAGCTTACTTGGAGGCCTGTTATGCAAAACCAGTCTCATGAAAATTTTGACATGTGGCTACCGTGAAAGAGGAGGATTCATGGGCAGACATGCTGAAATGATCGATAAATAAACCTTGACAGAGGAAAAAGAAAGGCCTTAAGATAGTAACTCACCCGAATATAGTAAAACCAGAGAACAACTTACCCTGAATGGGTGCTGATTATGTTGTTGGCACCAACTAGAAAAACTTTTCCATTTGATAATATATGATTTTCTAGTAGTAGGCCTTACTGCCTCCATTAGTACCTGCTGCACATCCACAGAAATCAAGTGCCTAAAAGGAATTAAGATCCTGTCATCCAGTCAACTGAATGTGACTGCTGTCGGGGTGTATCAAAAGTACAGTTTTGTACCTACCATAAATGTAGATGTTCGAGGATCCACATTGCTGCAGTCCTAACTATTGGGTAGTCCGCTGTCCAGTCGGCCCGAATACCAAAGTATATGGCTGACGTCGGTCAGGGCGCATTAGACTGACGTCAGTACGTCAGGGTACTAATGCGCATGACCGACGTCATATCCTCAGTCTTTTCTTGCCCCAGATGTCAGAAGACCCTAAAAAGACAAGGCCCAATATACCTGCACCAAAAATATGTACAATATATACAAAAATATCAGCATATAACCTCACCTACACAACCACCCCTAAACACAGAGGGGAAGGAGGGAGGGTAAATTGGACTGCAGCAATGTGGATCCTCGAACATCTACATTTATGGTAGGTACAAAACTGTACTATGTTCTTCATTCCACATTGCTGCAGTCCTAACTATTGGGTAGAATCCCAAAGCAGAGGTAAGGGAGGCTGGCAAATCATAAAGAAGCAGGAGCTGACAACATGCCTTGCAAAATAGCTGTGGCAAAACCAGCCCTAGACTTAGAGTAGAGAGGAAGGTGATAATGCTTAGAGAAAGTATGCACTGAACTCCAAGTAGCTGCCTCCAAAATATCCTTAGTTGCCACCCCCCTTAGAAATGCTGTGGAAGTGGCAGTAGCCCTAGTGGAATGAGGCCTAATCCCAGCTGGAATCTCCTTGCCATGATGGGAATAACAAAATGCAATGCAAAACCCAATCCACCTAGAAATAGTTTGTTTTGACACAGGCTTGCCCTGCTAACTCAAAGCAAAAGAAACAAACAACTGCTGAGACTGCCTAAAATCCTTAGTCCTGCTTAAATAATAACGCAATTGCCTGTGTACATCTAAAGTATGCAAAATCTTCTCCCCTTTATTTTGGGGGTCTGCATAAAAGTAGGCAAATGAATAGTTTGGTTTAAAGCCACACTAGAAACCACCTTAGGCATAAAGGAAGGATTAGTACGTAATGATACCCTATCCTTATGGAAAATCAAAAAGGGCTCTACTGCCATAAGGGCCTGCAACTCAGACACCCTTCTTGCAGAAGTAATAGCCAACAGAAAAGCAGTCTTCCATGACAAGTATTTCAATTCAGCAGTAGCGCAGGCTCAAAAGGTTGTAGAGTAAGTTTTTCCAACACAAAATTGAGATCCCAAGCAGGAGTAGGAGCTCTCGTGGGGGTCTTATATTCTTTGCCCTCTAAGAAACTGCTTGAACAAAGGATGCGAAAACAATGGTGGGTCACAATCATAGGGAGCTGAAATTGCTGCAGCATGAATCTTAATGGAAGAGAAGGACAAACCTTTGTCCAATAACTCAGTAAGATATTGAAGAGCCACACTCAAATTAGGCTCAGAAATCTCCAAATTCTTTGCTGTACTCCAAAATAAAAATCTCTTCCATTTTTCTGCGTACACTTTCCTTGTACTAGGTCTTCTAGCTTCCATAATCACATTTAAAACTTGTTGAGGAAGTTGAGACCTGCTGTGTTTCAACACAGAATATGCCAGGCTGTCAGATGAAGAGAGTGAAGCTTGACATTGAGCAGATGACCGTCCTTCTGAGATAACAGATGTGGAATCAAAGGTAAAGGCCATGGAGGCTTCCTTACCAGACTCCTTAGTAGTGGGTACCAGTGTTGCCGAGGCCAATCTGGAGCTATTAAAATCATCCTTGGCTTGTCTTGTCTGACCTTTAAGAGCACCTTTGGAAGAAGAGGCAGAGGTGGAAAGGCATACACATGAAGATTTTTCCAACTGAAAGAAAGAGCATCCACTTTCCAAGCTGTGTGATGAAACCCCTTTGTGCAAAACCTTGGCAGCTGGTGGTTTAGTGGAGAAGCGAACAGATCTATGTCTGGAGTTCCCCATGACACTGTCAATTTCTGAAATACATGAAGATCCAGTTTCCACTCGTGGGGATCCATGATTTGTCTGCTTAACACATCTGCTAAGGAGTTCTGTGCTCCCGGCAGAAACCTTGCCTGAAGAGTTAGTTGCAAGCTGAGCGCTTTTTGGACGAAGCGGGCGTCGGAGCATCCGACGGCATTTTATAATTGCAACGCTTCCCAAACACTAACCTGGCACAGTCTAACCTTCTCTTAATAGTGCGTTTGTTAAACCTAGCACAAGAGCGGCATCCAACAACGTCGTGCTCAGGCCCTAAACAAGGTATACACAAGGTATGGTAATCCCTATGAGGTATCTGTTTCCCACAAGAAATACAGTTATTCACTTTTTCTGACATCCGGTTAAATACTGAGGCAAGAAAAAACCAAAATGTTCCAGAGGGGGGTACTTAGCCAACTTTGATTCGGTCTGAAACTCCGACTTCAGAAAATTTCAGAACGCCAACCTGCACTCGCAAAACTGCTTCTGCATCGGACCATGCGGCAAAAAAGACTGAGGATATGACGTCGGTCATGCGCATTAGTACCCTGACGTACTGACGTCAGTCTAATGCGCCCTGACCGACGTCAGCCATATACTTTGTTATTCGGGCCGACTGGACAGCGGACTACCCAATAGTTAGGACTGCAGCAATGTGGAATGAAGAACATCACCCTTGTTTTTGCATGAGTAGATCCATTCTGTGAGAAAGCTTGTAACTGCCGCTGGCCATTTCCAAAAGAAGGGAGAACCATGGTTGGCTGGGCCAGAAGAGAGTCACCACAATGATCTTGGGGGATGGCTTCTGAATCTTCAGAAGTACCCTGGACATTAGTGGAAAGGCATACAGGAACATTCCTGTCCAAAGAAAAGGCATCTGTCTTCCAGGCCTTCTTGCATGGAGTCCTGGAACAGAATTTTGCCAGCTGATTGTTCAGAGATGAAGCAAAGAGGTCTACTTGAAGAAGTCCCCACAGATTGATCAAATCTTAGACGACCCCCTGATGTAGTTTTCATTCATGAGGGTCTGCCCTGGTCCTGCTTAGTCTGCCTGCCAAACAATTTTGTTCTGATGGAATGTAGGATGCCTGTGGAGTGAGACTGTGATGTCAAGCTATATCCCAAAGCTAGCATGACTAGTATGCAAAAGGGGTATGACCTGGTTCCCACATGCTTGCTGATGTATCACATCACTGTGGCATTGTCCAACCACTTGAAGAGGTCTCAGGGACCAAAGATGGTTCAGAGAATCGAGTGACTATCAGGGCAAGCATCTCCTTGATATTTATGTGCTTGCTCCTGTCTTTGGTGTTCCACACACTACCTGCACTTTTATGTCTCCTGAAATGGCTCCCTAAGCAAAGTCTGAAGCATCTATGGTGACTGACTGCTAAGGATAGATCTTAATTTAAGAATATCTGTAGTCTCCACCAAGTGATACGTCTTCTGACAAACCTCAATACTGGGATCTGAAAAGATAAAAAGTGTTGATGCTGGGACAAAAAAGATTTCAGACACCACTGTATCTTTCTCATGTGGAGTCTTGCCAAGAGTATCATAAGAATCACAGTAGCCATGAGACCCCAAACCTGAAGGTTTTCCCTCTCAAAGACTGAAGGCTGGGGAAACCCCTTAGAAGTGGATCTAAATGAAGATCTATTTTTGTCCTGTGGAAGAAACGCTGTTTTAACAGAGGTGCCTAGTTGACATCCCAGGAGCATAATCCTGTGTGAGGAAGTCAAAAACGAATGTTCTCTGGGACACCCAGCCTGTGCAAGAGAGATCTCACCCAAGAGAGAGCTTCCTGACATTTTGAAGATAAGCAAGTCACCTAAACATGGAAAAATATGGATACCCTGTAGCCTGCAAAGAGCTGCAACAGGAGTTAGACAGCTCTGTAAACCCTTGTGGTGCAGTGGAGAGTCCAAATGGTAAGCAGAGAAATGAAAGCTATGTACTCACCATAACTAGGCATCTGTGTTGGCCATTTTTATTCTTCCTCACTGAATGGAGGAATTTGAAGCACAGACTAGCTTCATTTAAAATAACCATAATATTCGGCCTAAAAAGTTACTCTGCATATCCTATACCATCCTGCACACCACCCTCAGGGGAACCTGGCCCCTTGGAGAGCGCAGAATTTGAAGTGCAGATTAGCTTCATTTAAAATAACACAGGTGCTTTTGCTTACTGTACTGCTAATTACTTTTTAAAGTGCTTGTATTTGAAACGTCTGCACACAAGCTGAGCCCCCCCCCAGCCTTCTTTTTTTTCTGCTTTCTCTTGTCAGCTTATCTTTTTTATTGTGTTAAGTTTTTTTTATTGCTCCTCACTTACTTTAAAGGTTCTAGTCTGTCACTAGATGGCAGTGTTGACTGGGAAAACCTAGTTTTATGACTACTGAAACTCCTGCAGCTGTTTTTTTTTTTTTTACTGCTGGTGCATGCCCTGTTAACCGCACTTAGTATTCAGCTGTATTTAGATATATTTTAGCACATCGAACATAGCCAAATAGTCTAAATGCTGCACTTGCCCTCCAAGTAAAGGCAGTGAATACCTTTAACTACAATGTTCTTTTGTACAGGAACACGGCACCTACCACCTACTTCTCCAACCCTAACCTCAATTTGTTTCCAATTTCACCCTGATTTCTGTCTCTCCGACATGCCTGCTCACTGACATACCTTATAGATTGTTTTTTCTTTGTGATTCTCCCAGCCGGGTCAATTTCAGTATAGTGAACAGGCCAAAACTACTCATTCTGTCCATCATTACAACTTGCTATCCCTCCCCCCTCAATCTTAGCTGATGTCATTCAGGTTGTGTTTTATCCCCTCCCACCTCAATGTGAATCTAGAAGTAGGAGTCTTCCCCATCTGGAGCCATTTTTAAAACGCTCACTGCACTCCAGTGTGTCCCCCCCTCCTTTTCCCTCTGTGTTGTGTGCAAACCTGTAAATGCACAGTTTTATTTTACTGTATCCTGCACATTGCTTGCTATGTCATACCTCACTTTTTGTAAACTTAGAGACTTTGAAACGGGTTTTATGGTGTATATTAGATCCTCGTTTTACCTACTACAGTGCAACTCTGCCTGCTTTCCTGCTGTCACTTACATTATCAGCCTTTACTGTTCCTGGTTTCATCTAACTAAGCCACCTCAGAAAACGTTGAAGTCATTCGGTAAACGGCAAGACTGCATCTGTTTTTGTTGATATTTTTCTATAACATTGAAAGGATGAGTTAAGCTTCTAAGCTTGTTATATACTCTTACTCTAACATGGACAGACAAGTGCTGTCACTCATATTGTGAAACAGCAAAAAGTAAGCTATGTCAGTGAGATATTTTGTTTTACTGATGGGATGCTCATGTCTCTATTATTATTATCATAGTCACCAATACTCTGCATTGCCCTGTACAGTAGAAATGAAGTGTTTTGTTATCACTGTCTTCTAAGCTCCTACCTCAAACTGTTGTCCTCCCTCATTCTGCATCTATTCTTCCCCCTGCCTATCCTATTTTTTTGAGCACTCATTTCCACTCTCTTACCTTGCTACCTTCACCCGTTCTACACCTCTATCCCCGCCTATCATCCCTTTTCCAGTTTTTACTCACTCTAGTTGACTTTTCCCCTGTTCTGACTCTGTACCTTACTAACGGAACTGTTTCTCTAACCTTATTTTTTTCTTCGATTGTCTCCTCAGCATTACATTTGGCCTGAAAAGTTATTCTGCATATCCTATACCGTTCTCCATACCACCCTCTGTGGAACCTGGCCCCTTGGAGAGTGCGGAATTTGAAGTGCACACCAGCTTCATTTAAAATAACGTAGGTACTTTTGCCTACTATACTAATTACTTTTTAGTGTTTGCACTGGAAAAGTCTGCACACACGCTGAGCCTCTCCCCCAATCTGCTTCTTTTTTTTCTGCTTTCTCTTGCCAGCTTATCTTTTTATTATAAGTTTTTTTATTGCTCCTCACTTATTTTAAAGGTTCTAGTCTGCCACTAGATGGCAGTGATGACTGCAAAAACCTAGTTTTACTACTATTGAAACTCCCACAGCTGTTCTTTACTGTTGGTGCTTGCCCTGTTAACTGCAGTTAGTATTCAGCTGTATTTAGATACAGTTTAGCACATGCAACATAGCCAAATAGTCTGATTGCTGCACTTGCCCTCTTTTAAACAGGAACATGGCACCTTCTACCTACTTTTCCAACCCTAACCTCCTCAACTTGTTTCCTCTTTCACCCTTGATTTCTGTCTCTCCGACATGCCTACTCACTGACATACCTTATAGATTTTTTCTTTGTGATTCTCCCAGCTAGGTCAACCAACTCAGTTTGCCCTCGCTATGCTCCCCTACTCTACCCCATTCCCACCCACTCCACACTCTTGATTTGCGCTCTCTGCACACCTCCCCCTCTTCCAATATCCCACCAATTAGCCCCTCCCCTACAACCTACCTCTCCCTCCCCCTCTCAACCAACTTTGTTTCCCCTCCTATTGTACTTCCCTCTCTTAAATGACTTACTTATTGTACTATCCTCCTTACCACTCTACCTTAGCCCTTCTCTGCTTATCACCTATTTCTCCCGTTTTAAATAATCTTCACTATTTGTACTCATTTTCTTCTCAAATAAATTCACTGCAACACTTAAACATTCACCTTACAACTCCCTCATTATGTCACCCCTTTACCTCACTATCCCCCTCCTCCTACTATCACTGTCACCATCTTATCATACAACTCTGCATTTCCCAACAGCTAACACTCACTCATCAAACCCCCCCATTTCTCATCTTCCCATACCTATTTCCAATCTTTCCCTCCAACCTCTTTACAATAAAATTTCTAATGTCTCCGTCTAACCTCTTTACAATAAAAGCTTAACCTAATGTATCTCTTTCCACCTTTAAAACACATAAAACCTCTATTACTCAATCTACATACCTCATTACTTGCTTTCCCTGATTCACTACTCCTGGATGGGGACATCTGCCCCAACCCAGGACCTACATTCCTCTACCTCTCTCAAGCAAACACCCCTCCCCTCCCCCTCATACAATACCCCAAGCTCTTTCTCCTCAATCTAAATCTCTATTTTTTCACTAAATATCCAAAGTATTGTTAACAAAATCCCAATATTACATGCCTGGATCTATCTAAACTCTCCTAATATCCTTACCCTGTTGGAAACCTGGTTAAACCCCACATCCCTAACTCTGAAATCCTACCCCAAAGGTTAGAACATCTATCGTGCTGATAGAACAAACAGGAGAGGTGGAAGTGTAGCCATCTTCTACTCCAACCCCACTCCCAACTTCCATACCTAGCTTTGCTCCTGCTGAAATCCTAATAGTAAACTGTCACCTCAACCCACACAAAAATTTGCCATTGTATCCATTTATATCCCCTCAGGTGACAACATCCCTGTTCTAGAAAACTTTCTCTCCTGGCTCACCCAACATGCCCCCTATGAAAATATTATACTTAGTGGCATCAACATTGATTGGGCTTCATTCTCCTCATCTCCAACTCAGCCTCAATCTTTTTTGTTTCTACCAACTTACAACCTCCCCTACCAGGACCAATAAAAACTTACTACAGGTTCTATATTTGAATGGATCCTTACTTCCGATCCCAGTCTCTATCATAGCCCCAGCATTCTTCCTAACTCACTTAGCGTCCAATTCCCCCTACTGACATTCATAGAAATTTCAAACATTCTCCCAAATAGCACCACTAGAGAATGCCGCAATCTAATTAATTTGATGCCGGTAAGTTCAACTCTATACTGTCCAACATCAGCTGGACCTTCATTCATAACCTCCCTCTTAATGATGCAGTGACTACTTTCAACAAGATATTCCTAGATGTTCTGAACTCCCTGGCTCCAACCAGAAAAATTAGGGTAAAATCAAACTGTGCTCACTTAACAAACATGCTCTATTATGCAGAGGGATACTGCCTGGAAAACGTGGATCAAAAATAGAACTCTTCCCCTACTCTAAAATTATAAAGAACTTGGAAACTTGTGTAAGAAACTAGCCATTAAAGACAAAAAAACTAACTCCAACCAAGGTAGCCCACACAACCCAAAACAATTTTGGTCTACAGTTAATAAAATTCTCTATCCTAGCAAACCTCCAACCCCTTCCCCTTGCAATACAGCCACTGAGACTACTGCACTTTTAAACAAACACTTCATAGAAACAATTCAAAAGCTAAAACAAAGTCCCACTGCCTCTACTTTATCCTTACCTCCCAGTCGCTTTTCCCCCATTTCATTCTCCTTTCAACCAGTCCCCACTGCATTCATCAAAACACAACTGATTAAACTCAAACCTTGCTCTCCCCTCAGTATAAATTACCTCCCGCACTTCCTTAAAACCACTGCCAAATCTATTGCTTACCCAGTCTCTATCCTTATAGATCGCTCTATTACCGAAGCCCTTGTCCCTGACATTTGAAGAGCCTTTTTCACGATCCATCTCCATAAAGGAGGCAAGTCCACTGACCCATCCAAGTATTGACCCATTGCAATACTCTCCCCACTTTCCAAAATTCTTGAAAAATGTGTTCACACCCAACTACTTAAACACTTACTGAACAATCTTCGAACTCCCACCCAGCATGGATTTAGACCCCACCACAGCACATCTACTACACTACTTTCATTCACCCAAACTGTAGCAGAAGCCTGTGATAACTACCTAGTTTCCTGTCTATTCCTTGATCATACAGTCTCTCACCCCAAAATATCTAAACTTTCTGATCTTCCATCTCTCTAACCCCTCTATAAACTGGTTCTCTAGTTACTTATCTAATAGACAACAATCTTTACACTGGCAATCTGTCACATCCCCATTTCTACCCATAAATATAGATGTTCGAGTGTATTCACTGTTGCAGTCATCACATTTGGGTTATCTGCTTGCAGTAGCCCTCAGTCGGCCTGATTAACAAAGTCTTGGGACCCGCATCGGTTGCTGTCCCTTCTTCTGTGATTACAGGTCATCAGGGGTATAAAACATGCAGCCGACATCATTACATCAGTTTTTCTTGCCCCAGATGTCAGGTGCCCCCCCTATGGGAAGCAATTAAATCTATAACTAAACAAGAATATACCTCCAACAAAAAAGCAAATACACCAAAAAGCTTTTGAGCATAGTAAAGGAGAGTAGAGGTATAGCCAAAAGAAGTAAGGGGGCCGGAGGGAGGGTAACGAGGACTGCGACAGTGAATACACTCTAACATCTACATTTATGGTAAGTGTACACAACTGTACTATGCTCTTTGCATTTCACTGTTGCAGTCATCACATTTGGGTAGATTCCCAAAGCTAAGGATGGGAGGAGGAATTTAGATAGCATTAGGACCAGCTATAAGGCCCTGCAAGACTGCAGTGGCAAAGCCAGCTCTGGATTTAGAGAAAACTGGCAGATAGTAATGCTTGGTGAAAGTATGTACAGAATTCCAGGTAGCAGCTTCAAGGACGTCCCTGGAAGGGACGCCTCTGAGGAAGGAGGTAGATGCAGCCCTGGTTGAGTGGGGTCTGATCCCCTGAGGGATAGGTTTTCCATGATGCTTGTAGCAGAAATGAATGCAATGGCCTACCCATTTGGAAATGGTTTGCTTTGAAATAGCCTTCCCCTCTGCCCCTGCAGCAAATGCCACCAGCAGTTGTTCAGATTTCCTTTGAGGTTTAGTCCTGTCCAAGTACAATCTAAGTTGTCTGTGCACATCTAAGGAGTGCAGTATCCATTCCCCTTTGTTCTGTGGATTAGGAAAGAAGGTTGGCAAATGAATGGACTGATTAAGGGCCACACTGGATACCACCATGGGCATGAAGGAGGGATCGGTCCTGAGGGACACCCTGTCTGCATGAAAGATGATGAAAGGCTCCACTGCCATAAGGGCCTGTAATTCAGACACACTTCTTACTGAAGTGATTGCTAAAAAGAAAGCTGTTTTCCAAGAAAGGAATTTTAAGTCTGCAGTAGCAGCTGGCTCGAAAGGAGGAAGAGTCAGTTTTCTCCAATACAAAGTTAAGGTCCCAGGCTGGGGTTGGAGCTCTCCTGGGTGGTCGCAAATCTTTGGCCCCTCTGAGGAACTGCTTGAGCAGTGGATGAGAGAAGAGGGGAGGGTTCTGTGTTATAATGAGCTGAAATAGCTGAGGCATGGATTTTGATGGAGGAGAAAGACAGGCCCTTGTGAAGCATCTCAGTTAAGTATTGTAAAATCTGAGGTAAATTGGGCACTGCTGTCATCCCTTGAGATTTGTTCCAGGCACAGAATCTTTTTCATTTTTCAGCATAAGATTATCTAATACTAGACCTCCTTGCCTCTAAAATATCCATCACTGGTTTACTGAGGGATGGTAAAGGAGAGATTAGGTAATTAGCCAGGCTGCTAGGTTCAGTGTGTGAAGCTGAGGGTGCAGAATCCGGTTCTCCTGCTGAGACAATAGGGTAGGAGTCTGCAGCAGGTGCCATGGGGCTGACAGTGACACACTGCACAAGAGGGGGTACCAGTGCTGGCGTGGCCAGTCTAGTGCAATCAAAATTGTCCTTGGTTTGTCTTGTTTGATCTTTAGTAGTACTTTGGAGAGCAGAGGCAGAGGAGGAAAGGCATAAACTGACAGGTTTTTCCAGCTGAAGGACACAGCATCCACTTTCCAAGCTTGTTTGTGGGGAGTCCTTGTGCAAAATTTGTCCAATTGATAGTTCTGGGGGGAGGCAAACAGGTCTATATCTGGGCCCATTTGCTTGTCAACATGTTTAAAATCCTTGGTTCCAGTTTCCACGCATGTGGGTCCATGAGGTTTCTGCTTAGTTCGTCTGCCAGTGTGTTTAGTTTTCCTGGCAGGAATTGAGCTTGTAGATGCACTTGGTAGATCAGGGCTGTGTTCCACAATGCCATGACTAGTCTGCAGAGGGGGTAAGAATGTGTACCCCCCCCCCCTGCTTGTTTATGTACCACAACAGTGATGTTTTCCGTCTTTACCATTAATTGTCCTGGAAGGATGTGGTCCTTGAAGGCTGTCAGAGCATTCTGTACAGCTAACATTTTTTTTGATTGATATGCAGGTGCATTTGACTTGAGTTCCATTTGCCCTGAATGCACTTTCCTGCCAGGTGAGCCCCCCATGCATAGTCTGATGCATCTGTTAGGGTTTGGGCAGCAGGGGGTAGTGTGAAGGGTAGTCCCTTGTTTGGGTGGCAGGCCTCTGCCCACCAAAGGAACTCTAGGCGAAGGCAAGGTATGATAGGAATCATTGCTTCTAGATCCTGTGAATGCTGACACCATAGGCTTTTTAGATGATATTGTAGTTTCCTCATATGCAGTCTTGCATATGGAATTAGAAGAATGCAGGAGGCCATGAACCCTAAAGCTTGTAGTATTTGCCTTGCAGATAGCAGGGTTTTTGTGGCCACTTGTTTGAAGTAGGTTGTCAAATGAATTTGTTTCTCTGGCGTGAGGAAAGCCATCTGGGAAGTTGTATTCAAGCTTGCTCCCAGGAATATAATTTGTTGACAGGGTACCAGGTGTGATTTCTTTTCATTTATGGTGTACCCCAGACAAGTTAGCACCCTTTGTACAAAGGCCAGATGATTCAAAAGTATGTCCTGGCTTTCTGCCTGAATTAGACAATCGTCCAGGTATGGGTATATTTGAATATTTATTTGCCTGCAAAATGCAATGACTGGAGCTAGACACTTTGTGAATACCCTGGGTGCAGTAGATAAGCCAAAGGGCAGTGCAGAGAACTGATAGCGCATGTAGCCTGCTTTGCAGCATAGGTATCTTCTGCAAGATTCCCTGATTAGGATGTGCAGGTATGCTTCCTTTAAATCTAGTGTTACCAACCAGGCGTCTTTGCCTAGCATATGGAGCAACTGGTGAAGAGTTAACGTCTTGAATTTTGGAATCACCAAAAAGGTGTTTAGAGTAGACAGGTCCAGGATAGGACACCATGAATTGTCCTTTCTGGGTACCAGGAAAAGAGTAGAAACCTTGTCCCTTTTCAACTTCTGGTACCAACTGAATAGCCCCCATGCTTAAGAGAGAAAGTACTTGCTTTTGGGCCTCTGCCCACTGATTTGGGGGTAGATCTGGCCACCTGCTTGGTGTTGGTAACGTGTGGAAGTGAAATCTGTATCCCTGGGACACATTTAAAACCTTTGTCCTGGGTAATGAGTTCCCAGTTCTTTGCATGAAGAGCAATCCCCCCCCCCCCCAAAGGGCCAGTCAGTTGAGCAGTGCTTGGAAGTTTTAAAAAGAAGTAATTGAGACAGTTTACCATGGGGGGGGGGTTATTACTCCCAGATTTGGAAGTGGAGGCCTCCCACTGCTTAGTCCTGTGCATACCCTGGGACTGAAGCCTGGGAGCTCTGCTGGATCTGGGTTTGGACTGAGAAGGTCTGGAAGAGGCAGGAAAGGACCATTTCTTGGAAGGCCAGTGCCTACTAAACCTTGGGGGTTGTACTTGTAAAAAATCTTTAACAGTTTGCATAGATTTATCTTTTTCCTCCATCTTTTTAAGAACTACTTCTGCCTTGTTGCCAAACAGGCAGCCCTGGTTTATGGGAACATCCAGTAATTTTGCTTTAACATGATCTGGCAAGGATTGCTCCTTAAGCCAAGCATGCATTCTAAGTACAGACCCAGTTACTGTAGCCCTGCAAGATGCCTCTAGTGAATCAAAACCACATTGCAAAGTATGTTTTCCAACTTGTTCAGCTGAATGCAGTAAATCCTGTAAATCCTTATTTTCAGCACAATCAGGAATCAAGATCATTTTCTGTTTAAGCAATCCAATAATATGCTGCTGATACTTTAACATATGAAACTGGCAGTTTAAGGCCCTAATGGCCAAAGTTGCAGAAGTGTATACCTTCTTACCCGATCTATCCAGCGCCCTTGAAGTCTCTATCAGAGTGGGTAGGGTTTTTGGCAGTAGTAGCTTTAATGCCCTTGGGTTCCTGTGAAATGGTCTCAGGATCTGCAGTAGGATTTTTAGAAAGGAACTTGCGAGAGTCAGGGACCCTGTAATATCTATCAGGTTTTCTGGGAGTAGGAGGTAGAGAGTCAGGGGCCAAGCTAGATTACGAAAAGGCATCATCAACAATGTCTAGTACAGGAGGTATGGCTAAAGGTCTGTGCTGGGGCAGGAGTAAGAAATCCCTAAGCCTCTTTTTAGAATCAGAGAAATCCTGACTTTCCCAACGAAAATGCTCCCTGAGAGTATGCAAGGTTTCACCAAAAGAGAAATCCTCTGGGGGGGGGGGGGGGCAGAGGGAATAGAGTCCTCAGCATCAAAATCCTTACAGGTAGATAAGAGTAAATCCTGGTCATCAGAGGAAACAGAACATTCAGAATCCTGGTCAGAAGTATTATAAGCAAACTCAGTCCTAGGTCTCTTAGAGGGGGAAGACTGGCTTCCCCTGATTAAAGTAATAAGGTCTTCAGCCATTCTTATTTGATTTTTAGGCATAAAGGCCTGACCATGCTGTCTGGGTGTCAGTTTTTTAGGCATAGTTCGAGTTTTAGGCCTCGAAGAAGAAGATGACGTCAGTTTAATATGCAAGTCAGTAGGCCTGAATACACCCTCAGAAGCCAGTGCCTGCACAGCGGCTCCGGACCCATCCAAGGTAGAGACATCCGCAGGTTCCACAGTTGAAGCATCTCGCGGCATACCGGACTCCAAATGGGTCTCAGTAAAGGCCTACGAATCTGAAGTAGCGGGCATCAGGGGCTGCGAAAGCACCTCACTGAGTTCTGGCGAACTGGCGACTGGCTTAGGAAAAATGTCATCGGCAGCTTTGGACCTAGGCGGCCTGTCTCTCTATCTTTGCATTTTTTTTTCAGAATGTTGGATGGCTTACTGAAGATATATCAGGATAATTGAACAGGGCACCAAAATATTTAGAAGCGAAAATATACCGATGACAGACTGTTTCGTGGTTTAAATAAGGCATAAAACCGACAGCGAGGTATATCGTGGTCAGGGCCTAGGGCAAGGAATACAGTACAAATGAAAATCTTTATGAGGTATTCGCTTTCCACAAGTAATGCAATTATTTACTTTTACTGACATCGGTTAAGAGCAAGAAAAAGTTACCCCAACGGGGTACTTAGCTTTTAGTTGAAGACTTCGGTTCTGAAACTCGAAAACAAAAATTTCAGAAGTCGGCCGACCGGCACTTGTGAACTGCTTCTGCTTCGGGCACCGCACAGCAAGAAAGACTGATGTAATGACGTCGGCTGCATGTTTTATACCCCTGGCGACATCACGTCACGGAAGAAGGGACAGCAACCAACGAAGGACCCAAGACTTTGTTAATCAGGCTGACTGAGGGCTACTGCAAGCAGATAACCCAAATGTGATGACTGCAACAGTGAAACACGAAGAACATCTTTGATTTCTGTACTGTAATCATAAACTACTTTCACCCTCCACCAAACCCTCCCTTGCTATGTCTCTTCTCTTACCCTGTCTTCTGTATGCAGCCCCAGTCCTTTCTACCTTCAGTCATCTCTCCTCTCCAAATTAGAACAAACTTACCATAAAATAGCTAGATTCACCTCCAATCTACCATACAAATCCCACCACTGTCTCACTCTTAAGTCTTTATTATGGCCTGAATTCCCAAAACAACTTATTCTACTACATACTACACACTCTATAACCCCACTTCCTGTCCCTCCATCTCAAACACTGTATCCCTCTATTACCCCAGACGTCAGCTTTGCACATCTGACAATCATCTAGAAATCTACAAACCTACTAAAAATATAGGCAAGTCCCTTTATAAATTCTGTGTTGCTCACACCTGGAATGCACTTCCCCTTAATATAAGAAGCATCCCCCATAAAGTCCAGTTTAAACTTGAGCTTAAAAACTACCTACTAAAGAACTGGTCCTGTCCTTGTCAAACTCCTACCTGATATCTTACTTCTCTCTTCCTAATACTACTTCCTTACTCTAAGCATATAACTTATTTTCTACTTGTCTCTCTAATACGTCTGTTACTGCATACCTACACCCTATTCTTGTAAATACTGATGCACAAGGACTTTTTTTTTTGCTGGTACCTGTACATATTTTTTCATATAGAATATATTTGCTGTTATGTATTAGCCTTCTGCAGTCCTGAACACAACTGTATAAAAAAGTGGTTCTTATTTTCGAAGTATAACAACCTGATACTATATCTTTGTAAATATCTCTCTTGTGATATTGTTACTTTTATCTGGAGCTTTTCTCCTCGGGTCTCCACTGAAAATGGGCCCCTGGCTCAGCTGTACTAACCTGGTTAACAAATGACAATAAATAAACAAATGGGTTATGGATCTGATCCTCGGATCTGACTTGGCTGTATACTTTAGACTTTGGATCCAACTCATGAGCTCCCTGCCATAAGATCCCCATACATTAGTTAAAGAAAGGGACAGCTCAAATAGGGCTCAAACCTGGAACTATGAGTTCCAATAAGAAATCCAACAAGTTCCTGCAGAAGATAAAGGGAGGGGGGTGGATAGGGGGTATTGAGGAAGAATTAAAATAGACAACACAGATGCCTAGTTATGCAGAGTACATAACTTTCATATCTGATGTTGTCCTTTTCATTCTTCCTCAATGAATGGGACAGAGTCCCCACTATGAGAATTTTGGGGAGCCCTCAAAGTAGTATATTCCAGAGGATCGTAATGAGTAATAAATGTATGAGCACTGGACCCTGTGTTTGCTGAGCAAATATCAAGAGAAGTTCTTGACCAAAAAGCAGATGAAGTGGCTATGAATCTATATGAATGTGCTTTAAACAGTCTTGGTAGAGAAATGCCTTGTTGTGAGTAAAGCCAATAAATGCAATTAGTTAACCATTTAGCCAGTGTAACTGTAGATACTGGATAACGCAGTAAATTTTTTTGAGAAAGACACAAGTACAGTTGTGTACACTTACCATAAATGTAGATGTTAGAGTGTATTCACTATTGCAGTCATTACATTTGGGTTAGCTGCCTGTAGGTAGCCCTCAGCCGGCCTGAATATCAAAGTCTTGGATTCCTGCATCGGACTGCTGTCTCCTTCCATGACGTCAGATCGTCAGGGGTACAAACATGCAGCCGACACCTTTACATCAGTTTTTCTTGCCTCCGATGTCAGGTGTCCCCATAATGGAAAGCAATTATAGGTTAGGTTACACCTCCAACAAAAAGCAAATACACCAGAAAGCTGAAATACACTAAACAAGAAGAAAAGTATAGCCAAGAGAAGTCAGGGGGCTGGAGGGAGGGTAATCAGGTCTGCAACAGTGAATACACTCGAACATCTACATTTATGGTAAGTGTACAAAACAGTACTATATTCTTCATGTTTCACTGTTGCAGTCATTACATTTGGGTTGATTCCCAAAGCTAAGGGAGGGAGGAGGAAGTTAGAGAGCATTAGGACCAGCTATTAAGCCCTGAAAAACTCCAGTGGCAAAACCAGCTCTGGATTTAGAAAAAATAGGCATGTGGTAATTCTTGGTGAAGGTATGTACAGAGCTTCCAGGTAGCAGCTTCTAGGATGTCCCTGGTAGGGACACCTCTGAAAAAGGCTGTAGAGGTAGATGCAGCCCTGGTGGAATGTGATCTTATCCCCTGTGGGGTAGGTTTTCCATGGTGCTAATAGCAGAAATGAATTTAATGGGCTATCCACTTAGAAATGGTTTGCTTTGAAATGGCCTTTCCCTCTGCCCCTGGCGCAAAGCCAACTAGCAGCTGTTCAAATTTTCTGAGAGGCTTAGTCATGTCCAAATAAAATCTAAGTTGCCTGTGCACGTCCAAAGAGTGCACTATTCGTTCTCCTTTGTTTTGTGGATTTGGGAAAAAAGTAGGCAAGTGAATGGACTGATTAGGGGCCACACTAGACCCCACCTTGGGCATAAAGGAAGGATTGGTCCTGAAGGACACCCTGTCTGCATGGAAGATGATGAATGGCTCCACTGCCATGAGGGCCTGTAATTCAGACACTCTTCTTAGTGAAGTGATGGCTAGAAGGAAGGCTGTTTTCCAAGAAAGGAATTTCAACTCTGCAGTTGCAGCTGGCTCAAAAGCAGGTACAGTGAGCTTTTCCAATACAAAGTTAAGCTCCCAGGCTGGAGTAGGGGCTCTCCTGGGTGGTCTTAAATGTTTGGCCCCTCTGAGGAATTGCTTTAACAGGGGGCGAGATAAGAGGGGTGGTTCAGTATTACAATGAGCTGAAATGACAAAGGTATGAATTTTAATTGACGAGAAGGAAAGGCCCTTGTGGAGCATCTCTGTTAAGTACTGAAGAACATGCAGTAAGCCGGGCACCATTGTGCCCATACCCTGAGTTTGGCTCCAGGAACAGTATCTTTTCCACTTTTCAGCACAGGATTTTCTAGTACTAGGCCTCCTTGCCTCCAGAATGACATCTAGCACCTGCTTACTGTGGGATGTTATTGGACAGCTCAAGGAATTAGGCAGGCTGCAAGGTTCAGGGTTTGAAGTTGAGGGTGCAGTATCTGGCCCTCCTGCTGGGACAGCAGGGAAGGGGTCTGAGGCAGGTGCCATGGTTCCAGCAGTGGCATACTGCGCAAGAGGGGGTACACCAGTGTTTGGCGTGGCCAGTCTGGTGCAATCAGTATTGTCCTTGCTTTGTCCTGTTTGATCTTTAGCAGAACTTTTGAGAGGAGTGGCAGAGGGGGAAAGGCATAAACGGAGAGGCCTGCCCAGGTGAGGGACAGGGCATCCACTTTCCAAGCTTGACTGTAGAAAGTCCTCGTGCAGAATTTGTCCAATTGGTAGTTCTGAGGGGAAGCAAACAGGTCTATCTCTGGATTCCCCGATTTGTTTCTCAAAAGGTTGAATATCTTTGGTTCCAGTTTCCACTCATGTGGGTCCATGAGATTTCTGCTTAGGTCATCTGCCAGTGAATTTAGCTTGCCTGGCAGGAATTGAGCTTGTAAGTGCACTTGGTAGCTTAAGGCTGTGTTCCACAGAGCCATGGCTAGTCTGCAGAGAGGGTATGAGTGGGTTCCCCCCTGCTTGTTTATGTATCATATAACAGTGGTGTCTGTCTTTACAATCCTGGAAGAATGTGGTCCTTGAAGGCTGTCAGGAAATTCTGTACAGCTAACATTTCTTTTTGACTGATATGCAGGTGCATCTGACTCAGGTTCCATTTGCCCTGAATGCACTGCCCATGCCAAGTGAGCCCCCCATGCATAGTCTGATGAGTCTGTTGTTAGGGTTTGGGCGGCAGGGGGTAGAGTGAATGGGAGCCCCTTGTTGTGGTAGCAGGCCTCTGCCCACCAAAGGAACTCTGTCTTTATGCAAGGAATGATAGGAATCATTGATTCCAGGTCCTGAGAATGTTGACACCATAGGCTTTTTAGATACCATTGTAGTTTTGTCATATGCAGCCTTGCATATGGAATTAGTAGAATACAGGAGACCATGATCCCCAGGGCTTGCAGGATTTTCCTTGCAGATAGCTGGGTCTTTGTGGCCAGTAGTTTGAAGTAGGCTGTCAAATAAACCTGTTTCTCTGGTGTGAGGTAAGCCATCTGGGAAGTTGTATTCAAGCTTGCTCCCAGGAATACAATTTGTTGGCAGGGTACTGGATGAGATTTCTTTTCGTTTATGATGTACCCCAGTGAGGGTAGAAGTTTCTTTACAAATGCCAGGTGTTTTAGTAGCATGTTCTGGCTTTCTGCCTGAATTAGACAATCGTCCAGGTATGAGTATATTTGAATATTTCTTTGCCTGCAAAATGCAATGACTGGAGCTAGACACTTTGTGAATACCCTGGACGCAGTAGATAGCCAAAGGGAAGTGCAGATAACTGATAGTGCATGGAGCCTGCTCTGAAGTGCAGGTATTTTATGCAAGATTCCCTTATTGGAATGTGCAGGTAAGCTTCAAGTCTAAGGTTGCCAACCAGGCATCTTTGCCTAGCATAGGAAGCAGCTGTAAGTGTTAGCATTTTGAATTTTGGGATTACCAAAAAGGTGTTTAGAATAGAGATCTCCAGGATAGGATGCCAGGAGCTGTCTTTTCTGGGTACCAGGAAAAGTCTTGAGTAAAAACCTTGTCCTCTTTCTTCTGCTGGGACAGGTTGAATAGCCCTGATACTTAGAGAGAGAACCTGCTGTTGAGCCTCTGCCCACTGATTTGGGGGTAAGGTCTGGCCAACCTTTTGGGGTTGGTAAGGTGTGGAAGTGGAATCCATATCCTTGGAAAACTATATTTATAACCCATTTGTCCTGGGTAATGAGTTCCCAGTTTTTTGCATGCAGGGTGATCTTTCCCCCTAAGGGAGCAGGCAGTTGAGCAGGGCTTGGAAGGTTTAAGGTCAAGTCATTGTGACACTTCCATAGGGGGGTGTCTTTATTACTTCTAGCTTTGGAAGTGGGAGCCCCCCCACTGCTTAGGCCTGTGAGTACCTTGAGACTGTAGAATAGGTGGTCTGCTGTTCCTGGGTTTGGCCTGAGAAGACCTGGAAGAGACAGGAAAGGACCAATTGTAGAAGGCCAATGCCTGCTAAATCTAGAAGGCTGTATTTGCAGGAACTACAGTTTGCATAGATTTAGCTTTTTCATCCATCTTAAGGAATTCTGCTTAGATGCCAAACAGGCGTTCTTGGTTTAAGGGAGCATCCAGTAATTTAGCATTAACATGATCGGGCAAATTTTGCTCCTTAAGCCAAGCATGCTTTCTAAGTACAGACCCAGTGACAGCAGCCCTGCAAGATGCTTCTAAAGAGTCAAAACCACATTGCAAAGTATGTTTACCAACTTGTTCAGCAGAATGCATTAAATCCTGTAATTCTTTATTTTCAGCAGAGTCAGGAATCAACATCATTTTCTGTTTAGTCCCATAATATGCTGCTGATACTTTAACATATGAAACTGGCAGTTTAAGGCCCTAATGGCCAAAGTAGCAGAAGTGTATACCTTCTAAGCCCCATATGTCTGTCCAAGGCCCTGGAATCTCTATCAGAGAGGGTAGGGTTTTTGGCACTAGTAGCCTTAATGCCTTTAGGCCCTTGGGAAATAGTCTCTGGGTCCGCAGTAGGATTTTTGAAGAGGAACTTGAGAATCAGGTACTCTGTAATACCTGTCAGGCTTCCTGGGAGCTGGAGGTAAAGTGTTTGGGGCCAGGCTGGATTCCAAGAAGGCATCATCTACAATGTCCAGGACAGGAGGGATAGCTAAAGGCCTGTGTTGAGGGAGGAGTAAGAATTCCCTAAGCTTCTTTTTGGAGTGAGAGTAATCCTGGCTTTCCCAACGGAAATGCTCCCCAAGAGTGTGCAAGGTTTCACCAAAAGAAAAATCTTCTGGAAGGGAAGCAGAGGGAATGTAATCCTCTGCATCAGAATCCAGATAGGTAGATAAGGGCAAATCCTGGTAATCAGAAGAGAGAAATTTCAGAATCCTGATCAAAAGAATCAGAAGGAAAATCAGTTCTAGGTCTCTTAGAGGGTGAAGGCTGGCTTCCCCTAATTAAAGTAATAAGGTCTTCAGCCATTCTTATTTGTTTTTAGGCATATGGGCCTGACCATGAGGTTTGGACGTTGGTTTTTCTAGGCGTGGGTCAAGTTTTAGGCCTTTAAGAAGAAGTTGGCGTCAGTTTAAAATGCAAGTCAGTAGGCCTGAATACACCCTCAGACACCAGTGCCTGCACAGCAGCTCTGGACCCATCCAAGGTAGAGACATCTGCAGGTTCCATAGTCGAAGAAGCATCTCATGGCATACCAGACTCCGAATGGGTCTCAATAGAGGCCTGCGAATCTGAAGTAGCGGGTATCGGGGGCTGCAAAAGCGCCACACTGAGTACAGACGAACTGGCAACTAGCTTAACAGAAGTGTCATTGGCAGCTTTTGACCTATGCAGTTCTGTCTCTATCTTTACATTTTTTCAGAATGTCGGTAGTCAGATGGCTTACTGAAGCCATTTCTGGATAGTTAAACAGAGTACCAAAATAATTTGCTGCAAAAAGAAACAGACAACGAACAGTCCGGGGGTTGAATAAGGCACAAAACTGACAGCAAAGGACGTCATGGTCTGGGCCTAAGCAAGGAATGCAATACAAATGAAAATCTTTATGAGGTATTTGCTTTCCACAGGTAATACATTTGTTAACTTTTACTGACATTGGTTAAGAGCAAGAAAAAGGATCCCCAACAGGGTACTTAGCTTTTTTGAAGACTTCGGTTCCGAAACTCGAAAACAAAAATTTCAGGAGTTGGCCAACCGGCACTTGCGAACTGCTTCTGCTTCGGGCACTGTGCGGGAAGAAAGACTGATGTAATGGCGTTGGCTGCAAGTTTTATACCAGACGACCTGACGTCATGGAAGAGACAGCATCCGATGCAGGAATCCAAGACTTTGATATTCAGGCTGGATGAGGGCTACCTGCAGGCAGATAACCCAAATGTAATGACTGCAACAGTGAAACACGAAGATCAGCAGCTGGGTCTGATTTTCTGATTTTTTTTTAGTTCTGTGTAAATAAAAATGTAATTTTTCTGAGAACATCTAGGAGATATAGCATGCATTCTCCTTTGTTTGAAAAACTTGGAAATAAGACCAGTAAATTAATGGATTGGTTAATATTAGATTCAGAAGCCACTTTAGGAAAATAATGTCAGAGTTTTTGATGAAAGAGCCTAGACTTCAGAAATTCCTTTTATAGAAGTAATAGCTACTAAGAAAGCTATTTTCCATGATAGGAATTTTAAATCTTTTTTTTGCTGAAGGTTCAAAAAGTTTCTGAGTCAGACCTTGTAGAACAACAATCAACTCCCAGGGAGAAAAATTATCTTTTACTGGGGTTCTAAGGAGAAAGGGACATTTCAAGAAAACTTTACATAACTCTGAAGAGGCCAAACAAAAATGTTTAATTTCTTATATGAAATTTTGATTTGTCTGTCAGCTGTAGTTTAATCGTAGAAAAACTAGCTCCTTTGTTGAACAGAGGAGCCAGAAAATTGAGAACAGAGATATGGACAGTAAAAGGGTCAACAGTATTTTTTAATGCTCAAAGGAAAATCTTTTTCATTTGCTCTTGTAAACCTTCTTGGTGGAGTCTTTTTGCAAGGATAACAGAATGGTACATACTGGGGAAGAAAGCTTGGGCTGTCTGGCTATTACTGGAACTGGAAAAACCATGCGATTAGATTGAGGGCTGGGATATTGGGATGACTCATTCCTGAGAGGTCTGAGAGGAGATCTGGAGTTAGGTCCAGTATCCAGGAAAGATAGCGAACAGAGAACGAAAGGAAGGGAAACTACACCTAGCAAGGCCAGTAGGGGGGCAATGAGAGGATTGAGCTCTTCAACTGAATTGCTTTCTGTAGGAATTTGGGGATCAAGAGAAGTGAGGGATAAGTCTAAAGGAGACTGGATGGCCAACCCTGAACTACAGAATCTCTTGCGACTCCCCCTGAGGGGGGATCAGGGCAAAATACCTGCTGCACTTGTTTGGGGACGAAGAGAGGTCACAGCAAGGGTGGACCCAATGATGGAAAATTTCCTCCGCCACTGATAGCTTTTAGAGACCACTCGTGAGGCATCAGAATAGATATGAGTTTGTCCGCTAGCACATTGGTTTTCCCCAGAATATGCATTGCAACTAGAAAGCGGTTTGGTGATCACCTACTGTCACACAATCATAGCCTCTCAGCAGAGAGAGTTAGATTGGGTTCTCCTTTATTTGTTGATGTACCAGGCTAAAGACATGTTTGTTGGTATGAATTGTAACAGTCCCTACAGAAAGAGCATCTTGCAATGCCAGCAATGCTAATAGGACTGCTGTCATCTCCTGGACAATGTGAAATGGTCTCTTGGGGGACCACATGCCTTGAGCCCCCCCCCCCCCAAGTAATTCCCCCACCTCAACTGGGAGACATGTAGTCACCGTGGACATTGGGTAGGTAAAACAAAGGGTCAGCCTAGGTAAATATTGTCTGAATGGATCCACCAATGGATATGGTGTTTGCAATTCAGCGCAAGCTTGACTGAAAATAAGGGTTGTCGAAGAATACACCAATGAACAGCTAGAGTCCATTGAAGAACACACATACAGTAATGTGCTAAAGGTAGTAGCACTACTGCTGCCTTCACAGACCCAAACGTTTGAAGAATGAATCTGTCTGGATGAGACGGATGGGACAGAATCTGAAATCTGTGTGCGTCTATGAGATGAGTAGATAAAGAGGCAATTTGTCTTACTGCACTCAGATGTGCGCCCATAAACTCCAGGCACCATACTGGAGTCAGATTTGACTTGACGTAATTGTTATTCCCAGTGAGTGTCAAATCTGGAGCAAATAATCCCTGGATTGTTGGAGAGGCACAGAGAGGATGGTGAGAACCAGTCATCTAGGTATGAAAACACTTGGAATCCTTTTAGTCTCAAGTGAGCTGTCACCACTGCCATACATTTGGTTAAAACCCTAGGGACTGTGGAGAGTCCAAAGGGCAGGTAGTGACAGGATCCCAGTCAAAAGCATAAATATATTCAGGAGCACATGTTTATTTTGATGTGACAGTATGTATCCTGAAGACCTACTGCACAAATCCAATCATCCTTGTGAAGAAATGGCAGAATGGACGGACCGTGACCATTTGGAACTTTGACTTTTTCATGTACTGGGTCAATTTGCTTAGATACAAAATTTATCTCAGGTCCCATCTTTTTAGAGACTAAAAAAAAAAAAACGCAAGTTCCAAATCCTATTTGGTCTGGTGGGACCTCCTGGATGACTCGTTTGCCTACTAGCTTTTGAATTTCTTGTATTGTTGCTTTCTTCTGACTGGATGGAACATCGGGAAGCTTCTTCCTTTTGTAGATTGGGAGCTGGGAAAATGGTATAAAGTAATTTAGTACCCAGGTATCTTTTGTTATAGCAGCACAGGCATCTGGGTGTAAGGACATCATCCCCTGCCTCCAGAGGTGGGGAGTTGGGGAGCACTTCACAAACGCTAACAGGGCCGATCCAGAAATTAATCAGGGAAACTATGATTTTGCAGGCCTCCTCTGCCTTGAGAGTGGCGTCTTCCGTTACAACTGCCTCCTCTGCCTCTGAAGTTGTCTCTGAACAGATCTTAGAAAGGTCTGAGAGATTTGCAAAATCATATTTTCTTACTACCTCTCTGACTTCTAGAGAAGATTCATTGAGGGGCAGAAAACTTGAATCCCATGGCAGGCAGGGTCTTTCTGTCTTGTTCGCTACTGGTAAGTGCTTCTTTCACAGAGAGACTATACAAAGATGTTCTATCAAATGCAGCACTGATGAAAGGTGCGTTGAAATGATCCGCTGTGTGAAAGATCAACCTCATGGATGCACTGGAAATTGATTAAAAAAAAAAAAAGTTGCCAGCTAAGATGATGATCTTTTAAAATCATCTGCAGACTTGGACTCAGAATACGACAGTTGTTTGGTCAAATCTCTCTGCACCTTTGTAAAGTGTGCCAGATCGTTAAGGGACCTCAAGGCAAATATTGCTGAGGCAAAGACTCGCTTTCTGAATTTGTCTAATGCCCTAGGCTCACTCTGGCTGGTGGACAGACTAGCTTTGTTCTGCTAGCTGTGTTTTAGTGGCTGCTGTCACCAGAAATGCATCAATGGAGTCTCCTTTGCTCCAGTGAGGTTTATGTTTAGAGGTGTCCAGGAGTTTGTCAGGTCGAAGGGGTATTGGTTCAAGGGAATCTGGCTCCTTCCACACCTGGTGAGAGACCAGATCAACAGAACAATAAACTCATCTGGGGGGGTATCCAAGATGTAGATGGGCCAGAACCAAAAGCCTCCAAAAATACGGAGTCCTCTGAAGAAGCATTATAAGACCACCGACATTTTTAATGATCTCGAATACGTCTCCAAAGAAGACATCATCAGGTGATGACCTGGGGGACCCTTTCTCCTTCCTCGAAATCAGTATCTTGAGAGAGAGAGACTCCAATGGGGAATCTATGTGCCTCCACTTACATGTCCCTCTTCTGATGGATCTCCCTGGGGAGATGTTTAAGGGAGGTATGAGAAGAGAGGGGGAGTTCCTCTATGGGGACTGACTGGAAGCTAGGTGGAACTGAAAGTCCCTGTGGCATAGGTCTGATGGACTCAGAGCTCAGAACCAAAGATGGAATAGGGGTGGGTGCAAGGGGTAAGAGACTGGATCTCTAGACAGGAATAAAGCCCTTTCCAGAATCTCAAATATAGATGGAGCCAGAGATGCTGTGGCCACCCACACTGGAGCCAATACTTCCAAGTACAGGTACATGACAACTCTGACCGGATCCGTGCCTAGAGGAGAGAACTGGACTTGAGCTGTCCAACTCTAAGGCTCAAAGGGACATTGATGGATCTGATAACATCAGAGAAGATCTTGGCCCCATAGATCTGAAACCTGTCCTGATCCAAGGGAGTAGGAAAAAACTGGTCAGGGATGCTTGTTCAAGTCAAGAAAGCAATTTACGTCTGCTCCAGCTCTGGAACTCTTAGACCTGATGGATCCTGAGGCTCCAAAATCAAAGGATGGTTCAGAGGAGGAGATAGCACTGTGTGAGTAGTGACTGGAAGACTCTGTTCCACTAGGGGATGGAGCCAATATGACCCCCATCTAGATTTGAGCTCTGAGGAATTTTCGCATTATCCTATCCACATCCGCTTTGGAAAGACTTCTGGAGGACCTGGTGCATAGAATACTTTTTGTGAGTTTACATAAAAGGGGAATGTAGCCTAGAGGAGACCAGATCCAACAAAATTGGGTGAACAAAGTATGGGAGTGTATGATGTACTAGGTTTCTGATCCAAGGATGTGAAATCCATAATTTAAGCTGTAGGGCTTGCTAAAATTAGATCCAAAGATTTTGGATCCGGAGTGTGTACGTTCGGGTCCAAAGTCGTCCGATCCAATTTATTTTTAATTTTAGATGGCAGTTTTGAGGACGTCATGGGGTATTTCGGCAGTGAATGCTTTCTATGCTCAAGGAGCTTTAGGGGTTCTACTGGGGGGGGGAACCCCTGAAGAACATGTAGTTGAGGGAGGAAATGCATCCTCAAGTATAAGTTTGCTGTGTCTGTCAGCTAAAGCCCTTGTATTGAAAGCTACACATACTGAGCAGTTGGTGTTCAGATGAGCTGCTCCAAGACAACATACACACTCCTTGTGGGCATTTGGAGATTTTGTACCCAGAAGTGCATTTTTTTTTAAAACATCTCGGCTTGTCAGCCATGACAGTAGAAAAAAAGTATGAGAGAGAAATATAAAAAAAAAAAAAAAAACTTTTTTTGAAAGACAGTATTAGAGAAAGAAAAAAATTGCCAACTATGGTAAATTTGAAAATTACTACAAAAATATAGTAACTACTCTCCTGATGCAGAAAAAGAATCTGGAAACTAAGAAGGACATTGCTGTAATAAAATATGGAAATTTTAGAAAAGAAAAGTACAGCTGTATACGCTTACCATAAATATAGATGTTCGAGTGTATTCACTGTTGCAGACATTACATTTGGGTAATCTGCTGGCAGGTTGCCCTCAGTCAGCCTGATTAACAAAGTCCTGGGTCCTGCGTCGGTTGCTGTCCCTTCTTTTGTGACCTCAGGTCATCAGGGGTATATAACATGCAGCCGATGCCATTACATTAGTTTTTCTTGCCCCAGATGTCAGGTGCCCCCCAAATGGGAAGCAAATAAAATTAAAAACACAAAAAAAAAACCCTCCAACCAAAAGGGCTTTCAAGCATAGTGAAAAAAAGTAGAGGTATAGCCAGAGAAAAATAGGGGGCTGGAGGGTGGGTAACCAGGACTGCAACAGTGAATACACTCGAACATCTACATTTATGGTAAGTGTACACAACTGTACTATGTTCTTCATGTTTCACTGTTGCAGTCATTACATTTGGGTAGATTCCTAAAGCTATGGTTGGGTGGAGGGAATTATACAGCATTAGGTCCAGCTATAAGGCCCTGCAGGACATCAGTGGCAAAGCCAGCTTTGGATTTAGAGAAAAGTGGTAAATGGTAATGTTTGGTGAAAGTATGAACTGAGCTCCAGGTAGCAGCTTCTAGAATGTACCTGGTAGGAACACCTCTGACAAAGGCTGTTGAAGTAGATGCAGCCCTGGTGGAATGGGATTTGATCCCCTGGGGGATAGTTTTTCCATGGTGCATATAGCAGAAACAAATACAATGGCTTATCCATTTAGAAATGGTTTGCTTTGAAATAACCTTTCCCTCTGCCCCTGCAGCAAATGCCACCAGCAGTTGTTCAGATTTTCTTTGAGACGTAGTCCTGTCTAGGTAAAATCTAAGTTGTCTGTGTACATCCAATGAATGCAGAATCCACTCCCCCTTCTACTGTGGCTTGGGAAAGAAAGTTGGCAAATGAATGATCTGATTAAGAGCCACACTGGATACCACCTTAGGCATGAAGGATGGATTGGTCCTGAGAGATGCCCTGTCCGCATGAAAAGTGATGAAAGGTTCCACTGCCGTAAGAGCCGGTAATTCGGAAATCCTTCTAGCTGAAGTGACTGCTAAAAAGAAAGCTATTTTCCAGGAGATAAATTTTATGTCTGCAGTAGCAGCTGGCTCGAAAGGAGGGAGAGCGAGTTTCTCCAATACAAAATGAAGGTCCCAGGCAGGGGTTGGAGCTCTCCTGGGAGGGGTCTTAAGTTTTTGGCCCCTCTGAGATATTGCTTTAGCAGAGGATGAGAGAAGAGGAGAGGTTCTGTGTTGTAGTGAGCTGAAATGGCTGAGGCATGGATTTTTATGGAAGAAAAGGACAGGCCCTTGTGAAGCATCTCAGTTAAGTATTGCAAAATCTGAGGAATGTTGGGCACTGCTGTGCTTATCCCTTGAGATTGATTCCAGGCACAGAATCTCTTCCATTTCTAGTACTAGATCTTCTTGCCTCCAAAATTACATCCATCACAGGTTTACCGAGGGATGCTAAGGGTGGATTTAGGTGATTAGCCATGCTGCAAGATTCAAAGTGTGGAGCTGAGTGTGCAGAATTTGGTTGTTCTGCTGAGACAGTAAGTAAGGTGTCTGAGGCAGGTGGAAGGTGTGACACTCCGCAGGAGTGGGTACCAGTGTTGTTGAGGCCAGTCTGAAGCAATCAAAATCATTTTTGGTTTGTCCTGTTTGACTTAGTAGAACTTTGGTGAGCACAGGCAGAGGAGGAAAGGCATAAACCAATAGGTTTTTCCAGCTGAAGGATAGAGCATCCACTTTCCAGTCTTTTTTGTGATGAGTTTTTGTCCAACTGATAGTTCAGGGGTGAGGCAAAAAGATCTATGTCTGGGCTCCCCCATTTGCATGTCAACATTTTGAAAATCCATGGTTCCAGTTTCCATTCGTGTGGGTCCATGAGATTTCGGCTTAGTTCGTCTGCCAGAGTATTCAGCTTTCCTTGCAGGAATTGAGCTTGTAGTTGTACTTGATAGGTCAATGCCATGTTCCACAATGCCATGGCTAGGCTGCAAAGGGGGTAGGAGTGTGTACCCCCCTGCTTATGTACCACATAACCGTGGTGTTGTCTGTATCATTAATTTTAGTGGATGAAGGTAGTCCTTGAAGGGCATTCTGTCCAGCTAGCATTTCTTTTTGATTGATATGAAGGTGCATTTGATTTGGGCTCCATTTGCCCTGAATGCACTTCCTTGCCTAATGATCCCCCCGAGCATAGTCTGATGCATCTGTAGTTAGGGTTTGGGCGGCAGGGGGTGGTGTGAATGGCAGTCCCTTGTTTTGGCGGCAGGCCTCTGCCCACCATAGGAACTCTAGTTGCAGGCAAGGTATGACAGGAATCATTGTTTCCAGGCTGTGACAATGCTGACTCCATAGACTTTTTAAATACCACTGAAGTTTCCTCATATGCAGTCTTGCATACGGAATTAGAAGAATGCAGAAGGCCATGAACCCCATGGCTTGTAGAACTTGCCTTGCAGAAAGCAGGGTTTTTGTGGCCACCTGTTTGAAATAAGTCACCAAATGAATTTGCTTCTCTGGCGTAATGAAAGCCACCTGGGCAGCTGTATTCAAGCTTGCACCTAGAAATGTAATTTTTTGAGAGGGTACCAGTTGTGATTTCTTTTCGTTTATAGTGGACCCTAGACAAGTTAAAACCCTTTTTACAAATGCCAGATGTTTTAGAAGAATGTCCTTGTTTTCTGCCTGAATTAGACAATCATCCAGGTATGGATATATCTGAATATTTCTTTGCCTGCAAAATGCAATTACTGGAGCCAGGCACTTTGTAAAGACCCTGGGCGCAGTAGATACGCCAAAGGGCAGTGCAGAGAACTGGTAATGCAAGAAGCCTGCTTTGAAGTGGAGTATCTTCTGCAAGATTCCCTGATTGGGATATGCAGGCAAGCCTCTTTTAAATCTAGAGTCGTCAACCAGGCATCTTTGCCTAGCATAGGAAGTAACTGAAGAGTCAGCATCTTGAATTTCGGGATGTCCAGAAAGGTGTTTAGAATAGATAAGTCCAGAACTGGACGCTAGGATTTGTCTTTTCTGGGTACCAGGAAAAGTCTTGAATAGAATCCTTGTCCCTTTTCCTCTTCTGGTACTAGTTGAATAGCCCCCATGCTCATGAGGCAAAGTACTTGTTTCTGGGCCTCTGCCCACTGATTTGGGGGCAGGTCTGGCCATCCATTTGGAATTGGCATCATGTGGAAATTAAATCTGTATCCCTGGGATACTATATTTAAAACCCATTTGTCCTGGGTTATAAGTTGCCAGTTTTTTGCATGAAGAGCCAGTTTCCTCCCAAAGGGGCAGCTAAAAGGTAAGTGCTTGGTAAGTGTAAAAGGAAGTCATTGAGACCGCTTACCATAGGGAGGTGTCTTGTTGTTTCCAGATTTGGAAGTGGAGGCACCCTACTGTTTTGTTCTGAAAGTCTCTTGGGACTGAAACCTTGTGCCTTTGGAATGTCTGGGTTTGATTTGAGTGGCTCTCGAAGGAACTGGAAAGGACCAGTTCTTAGTAAGCCAGTGTCTACTAAATCTTGGAGGTTGTACTTGTAAGAAATCTTACACAGTTTGCATATATTTAGCTTCATCTTCCATCTTTTTTAGAACTTCATCAGCCTTATTACCGAAGAGACTGTCCTGTTGTAAAGGAGCATCTAACAATTTTGCTTTAACATGATCAGGCAGATTTTGCTCTGAGCCAAGCATGCCTTCTTAGCACAGACCCAGTTACAGCAGCTCTGCAAGAGGCCTCCAAAGAATCAAAACCACATTGCAAAGTATGTTTTCCAACTTGTTCAGCTGAATGCAATAAATCCTGTAAATCTTTATTTTCCACACAATCAGAAATCAACAACATTTTCTGTTTAAGCAGTCCCATGATATGCTGCTGATATTTTAGCAAAGGAAATTGACAGTTTAAAGCCCTGATTGCCAGGGTTGCAGAAGTGTAAACCTTCTTACCCCATCTATCCAGCGCCCTGGAATCTCTATCAGAAGGGGTAGGATTTTTTGCAGTAGAAGCCTTAATGCCCTTGGGACCTTGAGAAATTATTTCAGGATCCGCAACAGGATTTTTGAAAAGGAATTTGTGGGAGTCAGGAACCCTGCAGTATCTGTCTGGCTTACAAGGAGCCGGAGGCAGAGAATCAGGAGCCATACTAAATTCTGAAAAAACATCAACAATGTCTAGAACAGGAGACCCAAGTCTCTTTTTAGATTAAAAAAAATCCTGACTTTCCCAGTGGAAATGTTCCCGTAAGGTATGTAAAGTTTCACCAAAAGAAAAATCCTCAGGGGGAGAAGCAGAAGGAATGGAATCTTCTGCATCAGAGTCCTCATAAGTAGGTATAGACAATTCCTGTTCATTAGAAGAGTCGGAAGATAAAGAATCCTGTTCAGAAGATTCATAATCAACATCTTACCTAGGCCTCTTATAAGGGGGGGGGGGGGTTGGCTACCCCTGATCAGAGTAATTAAATCTTCAGCCATTTTGATTTGTTTTTTAGGCATAGGGGCCTGCACATGTGGCCCAGGTGTCGGTTTTTTACACATAGGTTGGGATTTCGGCCTTAGTTTTGAAGATGGCATCGGTCTAACATACAAATCTGTAGGCCTGAAAACACCTTCAGAAGCCGGTGCCTGCACAGCGGCTCCAGACCCATCCAAGGTAGAGACATCCGCGGGTTCCATAATTGAAGCATCTCACGGCATACCAGACTCCGAATGGGTCTCAGTAGAGGCCTGAAAATCAGAAGTAGCGGGTATCAGCGGCTGCGAAAGCACCTGAGTACCGGCGAACTGGCGACTGGCTTAGAAGCGTCGTCGGCAGTTTTGGACCTCAACGGCCTCTTTTTCTTTGCGTTTTTTAGGTATTCCAGTAGTCCGATTGCTAACCGACGACATTTCTTGATAAAGCGTGAGCCAAAATATTTAGAAGCAAAAATGTACTGATGTTTGATAGTGAGTTGATTAAATAAAGCACAGAACCGACAGCAAGGTACATTGTTGGTCAGGGCCTAGGCAAGGAATACAGTACAAATGAAAATCCTTATGAGGTATTTGCTTCCTGCAAGTAATGCAATTAACGTTTACTGACATCGGTAAGGAGCAAGAAAAAGTTTCCCCAACGGGGTACTTAGCTTTTAGTTTAAGACTTCGGATCTGAAACTCGAAAACGAAAATTTCAGGAGTCAGCCAACCGGCACTTACGAACTGCTTCTGCTTTGGGCACCGCGCGGCAAGAAAGACTAATGTAATGGCATCAGCTGCATGTTTTATACCCCTGATGACCTGACGTCATGGAAGAAGCGACAGCAACCGACGCAGGACCTAAGACTTGTTAATCAGGCTGACTGAGGGCAACCTGCCAGCAGATTACCCAAATGTAATGACCAACAGTGAAACATGAAAAACATCTAAACTTTCACTTACAAAAAAAAAAAAGTTGAAAACTTGGCAACACACTGTGGGAGAAGGACCCTATGTCCGAGTATGATTGCTACAAACGAGATCAGATATTGAGGATGGACTAGGGAATTGTGAGCAGAGGGAGGAGCTCCAGAGTTGGATCCAAAGTCTGAAGTATGTGGCACAGTCGGACTGAATCAGTAACTCATTTGTTGAGGACGAATAAAACAGACATCAGCTCTGATAATGTGATCCAGACACACACAACCTTAAAACGTCTGAAGTCTGGATGAACAGGAATATGATTGGCATCTTTTAAGTCTAGTGTTACCAGGAAACATTCAAGAGGAAGAAGCAGCAACAGGTTATGAAGTGACATTTTGAATTTGAGCACGATCACAAACAGATTTAGGAAAGAAAGATCCAGAACTGGTCTTCAAGCTTCTTCTTTCTTTGGGACTAGGCACATCCTTGAATAAAACCCGTTCCCCACCTGGGGAGGAGGGATTGGTTCTATCACTCCTTGGGACAGCATGTAATGAACACATGGAAACCAAACAGTCTGATATGCAGGATGACGAATGACCCCCTGGAAAGGAGGAATTTACTCCCACTGCTATCTAACCCCGATGAATGACTTTCAAAGTCCATTTGCCTGAAACAATCTGTTGCTGATCAGAAAAATGGAAATGAGGCCAGAGTTGAAGGGGGTTCATAAGGTCGCTTGAACAGTCATTCAGACTTCTTGGTGTGCCCTTGTTTTTGGTAGGTTTGAGACTTCTTGTTGGAACCGCCTTGCCACTTCAAAGTTTGTTTACCTGAATTCTGTTGAGACTGTTTATTCTGATTTTCGCCAAAACTGGATGAGGAAAAAAAAAATCCCTTTAGCAATTTGGAAAATGAGGGTTGGAAAATCTTAAGAGATTCGCTGATCAGCTTGCCCCTTTCATCACGTTTTGGTCACCTCTGCAGCAGAAGGGCCAAACACAATTTCTATCCAAGGGAGAATTGAAAAATCTCACTTTTATCATATGGAAGGTTCTGAGAATGCAACACAGCACACCTCCTTAAAACAGTACAGTGGCCACAGCCCTGGAAGAAGTATCAAGAGAATCATGCACACACTGCAAATGAGTAGTGACCTGTGCAATAGTAGAAATTAGAGTTATGTGCTTACCATAACTTGGCATCTGTGTTGTCCACTTTCATTCATCACTGACAGGTTTATCATCAGACATCGGATCCGATTCGGCTGCATTTCCAAGACTTAATGGATCAGAGTCTCAAGCTCCTCCTTCTCATAATGCAACATGCTTTTCCTTACTCCTCCGATAAAGTTTGCTGCCCTATTGCCCAAGAATTACAGGAACAAGACAAGCTAAAGGTTTGGGGCCCAAAAATAGAACCTATGGGTACAAAATTTCTCTTTGTAACTTCTTGAACAGACAAGGCCAGGGGGATGGTTGGGAGGGAAACGGAGGAAGAATAAAAAGGGCAACACAAATGCCAAGTTATGGTAAGTACATAACTGCTAAATCTGATGTTTTCCCTTTCATTCTTCCTCACTGACGGGTCAGAGTCCCCAGCTATGGGTCTCTTGGTTGGTCCTCAAGGAAGGCTATATGTCAGAGCACTGTCGAGCCAAAAGATGCCTTGGTTCTGGAGACAATGTCTAATTTGTAGTGTGAGACAAAGGTACAAGTCTTTGATCAAGTGGCTGCAGCACAAATTTCATCAATTAAGGATCTAGAAGAAAAAGCAGATGAAGCCATAGGTCTGGTAGAGTGGATGTTTCGAATTTGAGGCAATTCAATACCCTATTGGGAGTAAATGAGAGAAATACAATCTGTAATCCATTCAGCCAAGGTAATTTTGGAAAGTGCTTGAACCAGGCGACTTGGTGAGGAGGACACAAACTGGTCAGATTTTCTGTACTTTTGTTCTGTGAAGGTAGAAACGTAGTTGTTTATGAACATCAAGGAGGTGCAACATGTATTCACCTTTATTAGAAACACTGGAAAAGAAAACTGGCAGTTTAGCTGATTAATGTTAGATTCTGTAGCTACCTTAGGCATAAAGGAATGGTTGGTTCGCAGATGCCCTGTCTTTGTGGAAAATGATGCAAAGAGGTTTGGCTGATAAAGCCTGAAGTTTGGAAACTCTCAGCCAAAGTAATGGTTACCAGAAATATCGCTTTCCACAAAAGATATTTAATGTCGCAATTGTCAGCTGGTTTAGAGAGTTTTTGAATAAGGCCCTGAAGAACAATCGTAAGATCCCAAGGAGGAGAGGGGTCTTTTATGGGGGGTCCAAGGAGAAAAATCCCTCTCATAAAAACACTTTCCATAACCTGGAAGCTGAAAGAGAATACCCCCCTTCCAGCATAAAAATTAGATATGGCAGCCAGTAGAAGTTTTATGGTAGAAAAACTGGCTCTTGCTTTAGGGAGAGTACTAAGAGAAGGATGGCTGAAGTAGGAGCTGAAAAAGGGTCAATGTTCTCCTTTGAGGCCCACATGGAAAACCTCTTCCACATCCTGTTATAGACCTTTTTGGTGGCGGCCTTTTGGGAAGCCAAAATGTCACTGACTGGAGAGGGAAGCCTATACACCTTTTTACTATCACTAGAGGCGGAGAAAAAATGCAGTCAATTTGAGGGTGTGGAGATTGGGGTGCTGTGTTCTGCCGGGTGAGATAAGGGGTCCTGATTAGGTTCCAGTATTTAGGAGGATATCTGAGGTGAGGCCACAGAAAGGGGACCCATATTTTAAAAGGCCAGAAGGGGGCAATGAGGATTACAGAGCTCTTCAATCTGCTGGACTTCTGTAGGAACTTTGGGATGAATGGGAGAGGGGGGTAAGCATAAACAAGACATGGGGGCCAACTGTAGACCAAAGCTCCTCTGAGGGGGGGAATCAGAGTGAAGTACTTGCACTTGGTGAGGGGAGAGGCAATGCGGTCACAGCAAGGCTAGCTCCAATGGCTGAAAACCCTGTTTGTAACAGACTGAGGGACCACTCATGAGGAATCAGAATGGACCTGCCAAGTCTGTCTGCCAGTGTACTGGCTTTCTCCAGAAAGTGTGCTGCAATTAGAAAGCAGCTTGAAGCGATCATCCATTCCCCAACTCATGTGGCCTCTCTGCATAATGGGTAGGACTGGCTTCAGCCATGTTTATGTAGCAGATCACTGACATGTTGTCTGTATGTATAGCAAAAGTCCCCAGAGGGAGAATGTCCTGAAAGGCTTGCAACATTAAACTGTTCCCATCTCGAAGACACTGATTATGTAACTTGGTCTTGGAGACAGACATGCCTTTGACCATCTTTCCCTTGTAATGCTCCCAACCCAAACGGGAAGCATCTGTGGTCACTGTGGCTATCGGGGGGGGGGGGGGGTGAGAACAGCTTGCCCAGAGACAGGTCGTCTGAATGCATCCACTATTGGAGAAGGTCTGTAGGTGGACGTCAGATTGATGGGAGCAGACAGATTCTGGTAAAGAAAAAAGCTCTGAACTGCCAAGGTCCATTGTAGAGCCTGCATAAAAAATTTTGCTAAGGGAAATAATAGTTGTGTAAATTCTTACCATACCCACAGATGTCCTTCTCTGTTGCAGTATTCTTTACACATGGGTTGTATTCTGCCCAATGACCCGATGTCTGGCCAGTATACAAAAGCTTAAAGCCACTACCTCCCCCAGATGTCACATGCAGGCACAGATGTTAGCCATAAAAGGGATGTCCAACACATCTTCAGAATAAGAAAGCCCCATGAGGAAAAACCAAAAGGAGGCTAGAAGGATCATCCTAGGAAAGAGCAAGCTGAAGGCAGGAAGGACAGAATGCAATACTGCAACATAGAAAAGGAGGAGAGCTATGGTTGACAAGATTTTACACAACTCTTCTATGTCCTTCTATTCAATGTTGCAGTATTCTTTACATATGGGAGAGTGCAAGAGCTAAAAGGAAACCCAGGGAGGCAGACTCAGAAGGGAAACTAAGAGGAAGCATTTTCCAGGAATCCATGCAGAATTGCTCCAGCAAATCCTGCTCTGGATCTAGAAACAGTGTACAACTTGTAATGTTTTGTAAAGGTGTGAAGAGAAGACCAGGTAGCTGCTTCCAAGATAGAATGGGCATCAAGATGGAATGGGCATCTAGACCCTTGAAGAAAGCCCCTGAGGATGCAACTTATCTACTGGAGTGTGCCTTGACAGATGCTGACAAGGACTTTCCACGAAATTCATAGCAAAATAAAATAGCCTTAGAAAACTATGAAGATATAGTTTGGACATAGGCAAGCCCAGAGCCCTGGGATGAAATGACACAAACTTAGTCAGACTTCCTGATGGACTTAGTCTTGTCAAGGTAAAATCTAAGTTGTTTATGCACATCTAAAGTGTGTAAAATCCTCTCTCTTGAGGATTGAGAAAGGAAGAAGGTAAGCAACTGAATGTATATGTGACAACTCATTCACAACTTTTGGCATGAAAGTAGGGTTAGTTCTCAACGATACCCTATCCTTATGGAAGTCCAAAAAGGGGGCATAGCCATTACAGCCCGAATCTCAGAAACTCTTCTGGCAGAGGTTAAGGCTACAAGAAGCACCATTTTCCATGTGCAAAACTTTAGGGAAGTAGAAACTGCTGGTTCAAAATGGGCCCGGGTAAGTTTTTCCAGCACATAGTTGAGGTCCCAGGGAGGAAGAACTTGTTTCCTGGGGGTCTTAAGTGTAGGACACCTTTTAGAAAAAGCTTGACTTCCAACCTCGAAGCTAGGGGAGGAGTCAAAGACACGCAGGCAGACAAGGCAGAGCAGCGGACTTTAATCGAGCAAGACCACTACTGAGCGACTCACAGGTAGGAAAGCACTAGGGTAATGTCCGCACAAAAGGGATCCACTTTCCTTTTTTGGCACCAAATGGAAAATCTTCTCCACTTGGAAATGTAAGATTTTCTAGTAGTGGATTTCTTGGCCTCCTGCAAAACCCTTAGCATGTTCTTAGAGAATAAGGGCCTGAAAGGGATCAAAAGTTGATCACCCACAGGGTCAGCTGTAGAGTTAGCAGATGTGGGTGGAATCAATGATCCCTTGTCCTTAGTGAGTAGGTCCAGCCGGTGAGGTAACTTGTAGTGATGACCCTTGGCTAACGGCAGAAGAGAGAACCAGTGCTGACTCAGCCAAAAGAGAATCACTAAAGATTTTGGGTTTGTACTGTTGAATTTGGCTTTCTGAATTTAGGGGAAGGGGTGAATGCATACAGAAACATCCCCTTCCATGAGAAAGGAGGAATGTGTGTCATGGGCCTGCTGAATGTGTCTGCCACCGAGTTCTGAGACCGAGTTCTGAGTTGAGGGAAGGTACACAGCATGCAGAGCTACCTTGTATAAGGCAGCCAATTCCCAAACTCTGATGGCCAAGCGACAGAGGAGATAGGATTTTGTGCCCCCCTGCTTGTTTACGTACCAAAAGGACCATGGTATTGTTTGTGAGAATCGTTAAGGCCCTCATTCCCTTGATGTTATGTTCCTTCCTTTGAGAAGGGGACCACAGGCCCTGAACCTTTCTGGAAGCAAAAGTTGCTCCCCTCCCCAAGTCTGAAGCATCTGTGAAGAACTGCTGAACTGGTTGAGGAACCTGAAGAGGTAAGGGTCAGGGTTTTGATTGAGTTGCTGCATCCACTCTGCTTTCAGGAAGGGAAGAAGGGGGATCATGACATCTAATGGATGAGCATGCTGGGACCAGAAGTACAGTTGTCTACACTTGCCATAAATGTAGATGTTTAAGTGTATTCACTGTTGCAGTTATCACATTTGGGTTTATCCCTGCCAGGGTAGCCCTTGGCCGGCCCGAATACCAGAGGCTTAGTATTTCTGCATCAGTTGCTGTCGCCTCAGGACTGACGTCAGGTCGTCAGCAGTATAAAACAAGGCAGCCAACGCCATTACATCAGTTTTTCTTGCCCTTTCAGGAGCCCCCAATTGGGAGCCAGGTTATGGTGGAAGAAAGTACAGTTGTGTACACCTACCATAAATGTAGATGTTCGAGTGTCTTCACTGTTGCAGTCATGACTGTAGGGTTCTCCCCTGCCAGCAGGCAGTCCTCGGTCGGCCAGAATCCCAAAGTCTGGGTCCGGCGTCGGCTGTTCAACCATGCTCCCTGACGTCAGAGCGCCAGGAGTACAAAGCTGACAGCCGACGCCATCTTCTCCAGTTTTTCTTGCCCCAGATGTCAGGAGTCCCAAAAGGAGAAAGGTCCCATATCCTTTGCAAATACACCTCAGAAGAATGGTGAAAAAAGGAACCACACAAAAGTAAAAAATAAGAGGGGACAGGAGGGAGGGAAACCCAGACTGCAACAGTTAAGACACTCGAACATCTACATTTATGCTAGGTGTACACAACTGTACTATGTTCATCGTGTTTCACTGTTGCAGTCATGACTGTAGGGTAGAATCCCAAAGCTGAAGGAAAGGGAGGTGGTCATAAAGAAGAAGGGGCGGCTAAAAGGCCCTGCAAGACTGCAGAGGCAAAGCCTGCCCTAGACTTAGAGTACACAGGCAAATTGTAGTGCTTAGAAAAAGTATGCACTGAACTCCAAGTTGCAGCTTCCAAAATGTCTTTGGTAGGAACTCCCCTGAGGAAGGCCTCAGAAGTGGCAGCAGCTCTGGTGGAATGAGTCCGTATACTCCCTGGGATTTGCTTTCCATGGTGTGAATAACAAAATCAGATTCCATGAGCAATCCATTTAGAAATGGTGTGTTTTGAAATGGCTTTACCTTGGGAACTTGAAGCATAAGAAACAAACAATTGTTCTGATTTTCTGATGTCCTTGGTTCTGTCCAGGTAAAAACGTAGTTGTCTGTGTACATCCAAGGAATGTAAGATCCTTTCCCCTTTATTTTGAGGAGTGGGGAAAAAAGTTGGCAAGTGGATAGTTTGATTTAAGGCCACTTTGGAAACCACCTTAGGCATGAAGGTAGGATTAGTCCTCAAAGACACCCTGTCTTGATGGAAAATAATATAAGGTTCCACAGCCATAAGAGCTTGTAACTCTGAAACTCTCCTGGCAGAGGTTAGGGCTAACAGAATAGCTGTCTTCCAAGACAAAAACTTGATGTCAGAAGAGGCAGCAGGCTCAAAAGGAGGCAAGGTTAGTTTTTCCGAAACATAGTTGAGATCCCAAGCAGGAATGGGAGGAGATCTAGGAGGTCTTAAGTTCTTAGCTCCTCTGAGAAACTCTCTCATGAGCTGGTGGGAAAATATTGGAGGGTCTGTATTATAATGAGCAGAAATAGCAGAGGCATGTATCTTAATGGAAGAGAAAGAGAGACCCTTATGTAAGAGATCTGTCAAGTAAAGTAAAATTAAAGGAATGTTCGGAAGAAGAGGATCAGAATCCTGAGCCTGCATCCAGGAACAAAATCTTTTCCATTTTCCTGCATAAGATTTTCTAGTACTAGGACGTCTGGCTTCTAGAATGACACCCATAACCTGCTAGGGTAGGAAAGAAGAAATCAAAGGCCCTGGATTAACCAGGCCACCAGGCTGAGAGTTCTGACATGAGAGTGTAGAACCTGACCCTGATGTTGGGACAGAAGGTTCGGAAACTGAGGTAAAAATCCAAGGGGGCTCCAGACATAGGTTTTTTAGAGTTGGGTACCAAAACTGTCGAGGCCAATTTGGGGCCAGCAAGATCATCATCTTGGGCTTGTCCTGTTTTATCTTTAATAATACCAGTGGAAGAAGAGGAAGAGGCGGAAAAGAATATCCAGAGAGGTTCCTCCAACTGAATGATAGGGCATCCACTTTCCAAGCTTCTTTGTGGAAAGTCCTGGTGCAAAAATTCTGTAGTTGATGATTGAGATGGGATGCAAAGAGGTCTATGTGAGGACATCCCCAGACTGCTGTTATCATCCTGAATATTCTGGTGTCCAGCATCCACTCGTGTGTATCCGAAAGGTTTCTGCTCAGACTGTCTGCCAGGAAGTTTTGCTTCCCTGGTAGAAACTGAGCTTGAAGGTCCAGATTGCAAGCTAGAGCTGTGTTCCATAGATCCATGGCTAGTCTGCAAAGGGGGTAGGAATGAGATCCCCCTTGCTTGTTTATATACCACATAACTGTGGTGTTGTCTGTCCGCATTAGTAGTCGTCCTGGTTGTAGAAGATTCCTGAAGGCCATTAGAGCTTTCTGAACGGCTAACATTTCCTTCAAATTGATATGCAGGTGCTTCTGATCCTTTGTCCAAAGGCCCTGCAGACAGTTTCCCTGAAAATGGGCTCCCCAAGCATAATCCGAGGTGTCCGTGGTTAGAATCTGAGTGGCCGGAGGCAGACAGAAGGGTTTCCCTTTGTTTACAGTACATGCCCTGGACCACCAAAGAAATTCCTTTTGAAGGCAAGGCAGGACGGAGATCAGTATGTCTAAACTGTGGCAATGCTGAGACCATACACTTTTTAGGTACCACTGTATTTTCCTCATGTGTAGTCTTGCATATGGTACGAGAAGGATGCAGGAGGCCATGTAACCCAAAGCCTGCAGGAATCTCCTTGCAGATAGCCGAGTTAACGTTGCCAAGGTCTTGAAAGTTGAAGCCAGCTGTAATTGTTTTTCGGATGTCAGAAATGCCATCTGGGTTGTGGTGTTTAGAAGAGCACCCAGAAAAGTTATCTGTTGTGAGGGTATCAAATTTGACTTTTTTATGTTTACAGAGAATCCCAGGATCTTGAGGAGGTTCTGTACAAATTCTAAATGCTGGAGTAAGACATCCTTGCTGTCTGCTTGAATTAGACAATCGTCCAGATAAGGGTAAATTTGAATTCCCTTGAGTCGGCAGTAAGCTACTACTGGAGCCAGGCATTTGGTGAAGACCCTGGGCGCAGTAGACAATCCAAAGGGCAGTGCAGAGAATTGAAAGTGCCTCGATCCGGCCTTGAACCTGAGGTATTTTCTGCGTTCCTGCCTGATGGGACTGTGTAAATATGCCTCCTTTAAATCCAAAGTCACCACCCATGCATCTTTGGACAGTATTGGAAGTAGCTGCTGTAGAGTAAGCATCTTGAATTTTGGAATCTCTAGAAAGGTGTTCAAGACTGACCGATCCAGAATGGGTCTCCATGAGTTTTGCTTCCTGGGGACTAGAAAGAGTCTTGAGTAAAAACCCTGTCCCATCTCTGAAAGTGGAACCAGTTCTATGGCTTTCATGGCCGAAAGAGCTTCCACCTGGTTTAAGGCCTCTGTCCATTGATGTTTTGGAAGGTCTGGCCATCCGCTTGGCCTTGGCAGGGTATGAAAATGGAATTTGTAACCTCTTAAAACCACATCCAGAACCCACTTGTCTTGGGTTATACGAGTCCAATTTTGATAAAAAGAGAGTTTTCCTCCGAGGGGGGCTTCCAGGCAAGAAGTTCCTGCAGCCCAACAGAGGGAGTCATTGAGTTTGTTTCCTATGAGTTTGTGACCTGTCCTCTCCTGCCCTAGGGGTGGAAGCAGTCCACTGTCTTGGTCTATAAGAAGCTTGTGTTTGAGGCCTTCCTCTGGAGCGTCTATATCTACCCCTCTGAGGCCTGTCTGAAGTGGGAAAGGACCAATTTTTAGAAGGCCAATTCCTGCTAAATCTTGGTGGCTGTACTTGTAAGAAATCTTTAACTGTTTGCATGGATTTTGCCTTATCCTCCATCTTTTTAATCACCTCTTCAGCTTTTGATCCAAACAAAACATTATGCTGAACAGGAGCATCCAATAATTTAGCTTTTACTTGTTCTGGCAAATTTTGTTCCTTTAACCATGCATGCCTTCTAATGACTGTGCCGGAGGCAGCAGCCCTACAAGAAGCCTCCAAGGCATCAAATCCACAGTGTAAACCATGCTTCCCAACTTGTTCAGTGGCATGCAATAAGTCATGTAATTCCTTATCATCTGCACAAGCAGAAATGGAAGTAAGCTTTTGTTTTAAAACAGACAAGAGGAATTGCTGGTATTTCAGCATATGAAACTGACAGTTTAAAGCCCTAATGGACAAAGTAGCAGAAGTGTACACATTTTTGCCCCATCTTTCCAAAGATCTAGAATCCTTTTCAGTGGGAATGGGATTTTTGGCAGAAGCGGCCTTAACTCCCTTAGGACCCTGAGAAAAGGTTTCAGGATCAGCAGAAGGGTTCTTGTATAAAAACTGGTGGGAATCAGGAACCCTGTAATATCTATCAGGCTGAACAGGAGCAGGAGGAAGTGTCAGGGGTTAAGTTAGCCTCCGAAAAAGCATCATCCACAATATCCAAAACAGGAGGAATAGCCAGGGGTCTATGTTGGGGGAGAAGAAGAAAATCCCTTAATCTTTTCTTAGATTCCGAATACTCCTGTCCTTCCCAGTGGAAATATTCCCTCATTTCATGTAAAGTTTCCCCAAAAGAAAAATCCTCAGGGGGAGAAGCTGAAGGAATGGATTCCTCAGCATCAGAATCCTCATAAGGAGGGAAAAAATATTCCTGGCCAGAAGAAACTGAAGAAACAGAAGCCTGATCAGAGGAATCATAATAAACATCCTGCCTTGGCCTTTTATCTGGAGGGGGATGAGAACCCCTAATCATAGTAAGTAAATCCTCTGCCATCTTGAGTAACTGTTTCTGTGACTTGGGAGCCGGTTCAGAAGAGGCCTGTGTTGCAGTCTTTGATTTAGAAGGAGTCTTTGCCTTTGTCTTTGCCTTTATTAGAAGCTGAGTAGGCCTGAAAAACCCTTCGGAAGCCGGTACCTGCACAGCGGCTCCGGACCCATCCGAAGGAGCATTGTCTGAAGGTCCTGCAATAGAAATATTTAAAGGCCTGGTTGGCTCCTCATGAGTCCGTTTTGGCCATCGGTTCTGAAATGGCCGATGACAGGGGCTGCAAAAGCGCCTCACTGACGACGGCCGAACCTGAAACTGGCTCTGCTTGTGCGCTATCATCAGATTTGGACCTCGGAGGCCTGTCTTTATCCTTGTGACGTTTGTGAACTCCGGTAGCCGGAACCGTATCCGACGACATTTTATAGTTAAAGCGCCTACTGTAGTAATGAAAAGCAAAATCGTACCTTCGTTTAATTGTACGTTGATTGAATCTAGCACAAAACCGACAACTAGCTACGTCGTGGTCAGGGCCTAAGCAAGGAATACAGTAAGAATGAAAATCCTTATGAGGTATTTGCTTCCCACATGAAATACAATTAACTTTTTCTGACATCGGACTGGAGCAAGAAAAAGTTTCCCCAAGGGGGTACTTAGCTTTGAGTGGAGAAGAAAGTCTTCGGACTGAAGTTTATCAGAAAAAATAGTCAGGAGTCAGCCGACCGGCACTTGTGAACTGCTATCACCGCACGGCAAGAAAGACTGGAGAAGATGGCGTCGGCTGTCAGCTTTGTACTCCTGGCGCTCTGACGTCAGGGAGCATGGTTGAACAGCCGACGTTGGACCCAGACTTTGGGATTCGGGCCGACCGAGGACTGCCTGCCGGCAGGGGAGAACCCTACAGTCATGACTGCAACAGTGAAACACGATGAACATCCCCACTAGTAGAAAGCAAATACCAAAAAGTCCCTTGTAAGGAGAGAGAGAGAGAAGAGGGGGATGGAGGGAGGGAAACAAGGACTGCAACAGTGAATACACGAACATCTACATTTATGGTAAGTCTACACAACTGTACTATGTTCTTTGTGTTTCACTGTTGCAGTCATCACATTTAGGTTGACTCACAAAGCTGAGGAAAAGGGTGGAGGGCAGTCAAGGAGACTAGGGGCTGGCTAGGATGCCATGCAAGACTGCAGTGGCAAAGCCTGCCCTGGATTTGGAGAAGATAGGTGGTAATGTTTGGTGAAAGTGTGAACAGATGTCCAGGTGGCAGCCAGCCTCCAGGATGCCCCTGGTGGGGACTCCTATGAGGAAAGCTGCAGAGGTAGAGGCTGCTCTAGTGGAGTGAATCCTGACCCCCTTAGGGGGAGGCTTTCCATGTTGGCTTGCAACAGAAATTGATGTAGTCTACTATCCATTTAGAAATTGTTTGTTTGGAGATGGCTTTGCCCCTGCAGCAAAGCTAACCTGCAATTGATCAGACATTCTGAATGGTGAGCTGTCTGTGCTTATCTAGAGAGTGCTGGATCCTTTCCCCCTTGTTCTGTGGGGTAGGGAAAAAGGTGGGCAAATGAATGGATTGGTTGAGAGCCACACTGGACACCACTTTGTGCATGAAGGATGGGTTAAGTGCTGACGGAAACCCTGTCAGCATGGAAGATGATGAAGGGCTCCACAGCCATGAGTGCTTGTAGCTCAGAGACCCTTCTGGCCAGAAGAAAAGCCGTCTTCCATGAGAGAAATCTTAACTTTGCTGAAGATGCTGGTTCGAAGGGGGGGGGGCAGGGTGAGCTTTTCCAACACAAAGTTAAGGTCTCAAAGCTGGGGTAGGTGCTCTTCTTGGTGGCCTCAAGTTGCTAGTCCCTCTTCGGAATTGTTTGACCAGAGGGTGTGAGAAGAGGGGCTTCTCAGTGGGGAAATGAGCAGAGATAGCAGAAGCATGGATTTTAATAGAGGAAAAAGAGAGACCAATGTGTAGCAGGTCAGCTAGGTAATCCAGGATGGGAGGGAGGGCTGCGCCATATCGGCTCCCTTAGCATGAATCCAGGTGCAGAACCTTTTCCATTTGTCAGCATAAGACTTTCTAGTGTTAGGGTGTCTGGCCTCATGTAGAACATCTAGTACCCGTTTACCGAGTCTGGCAGATTGATCAGTGGCTAGTGAATAAGCCAAGCTGCCAAACTGATAGTCTGCAATTGGGGATGCACGAATTCTCCTTCCCTCTGGGTCAGGAGGGTTGGGGTTTGAGTGAGATGCCATGGTGGCAGTGAAGACAGGCTGCACAGCAGTGGGTACCAGTGCTGGCGAGGCCAGTCTGGGGCAATAAGAACTGTCCTTGGCTTTTCCTCCCTTATTTTGAGCAGTACCCTGGCAAAGAGAGGTAGGGGTGGAAAGGCAAAGACCGACAGACTGACCCAGGGGAAGGACAGGTTATCCACTTTCCAAGCCTTGTTGTGATGCTCCCTGGTGCAGAACTTGCTGAGCTGATGGTTGGTGTGGGAGGCAAAGAGGTCAACCTTCGGGGTGCCCCATTTCTTATTTATTAGGATGAAGGTTCTTTTGTTTAGCTGCCACTCGCGTGGGTCCAGAAGATGTCTGCTTAAGTGATCCGCCATAGAGTTTAGAAAACCTGGCAGGAATTGTGCTAACAGGTTTCATGGCAGAGGCTGTACACCAAAGGATCATGGCCAGCCTGCATAGATGGAAGGAGCGAGTCCCTCCCTGCTTGTTGATATACCACATCACAGTGGTGTTTGTTTTCAGGAGAGCCCCTGGGGAGAGAAGGGCCTGAAAGCTGTCAATGTGTGCTGAACAGCACACATCTTTTTGGTTGATGTGCAGATGGATTTGCTGTGGGCTCCATTGGCCCTGTATGCACCTGCCATCCAGGTGTGCATCCCCAGGCATAGTCTGATGTGTCTGTGGTGAGGGTTTGGGCAGCGGGGGGTGGTGAGAAAGGTAGTCCTTTGTTGTGGGAGCATGCTGTTGCTCACCAAAAAAATACTTTCCTGAGGCAAGGTATCATGGGTATAAGAGTTTCCAGGTCTTGAGAGTGTTGACACCAAAGGCTTTTTAGGTACCACTGAAGTTTCCTCATATGCAGTCTGGCATATGGAATGAGTAGAATGCAAAATGCCATGAACCCCAGAGCCTGAAGGAATTTCCTTGCAGATAACTGGGGTCTGGTGGCTAGTTGCAAGAAGTAGGCTGTCAGGTTAGTTTGCTTTTCTGGTGTAAGGAATAACATCTGGGATGATGTGTCCAGGCTTGCTCCCAAGAAAATAATCCTTTGGGTGGGTACTGGTTTGGATTTCTTTTCATTGATAGTGTACCCTAGGGAGGTCAGTAGGGACTTTACAAAGGCCAGGTGCTTGAACAGCTTTTCCTGCCTACCTGAATTAGGCAGTCATCTAAATATGGGTAAATTTGAATATTCCTTTATCTGCAAAAGGCAATGGCCAGAGCCATTTGTGAAAACTCTGGGAACTGTAGATAAGCCAAAGGGAAGTGCAGAGAACTGAAAGTACAGAGATCCTACCCTGAAACAGATATTTCCTGCATGATTCCTTGATGGGAATATAGAGGTAGGGCTCTTTTAGGTCTAGGGTGGCTAGCCAAACATCCTTGAGAGCGTGGGTAGGAGTTGCTGGAAGGTGAGCATTTTGAATTTTGGTATCACCAGGAAGGTGTTTAGGATGGATAGATCATGGATGGGGTGCCAGGTGGCCTCTTTTCTGGGTACCAGAAAAGTCTGGAGTAGAAACCTTGGCCTTTCTGTTCTGAAGGAACGTGCTCTATTGTCCTCAGAGAGAGCAGGGAAAGAACTTGCTTTTGGGCCTCTGCCCACTGGTTTGGAGGTAGATCTGGTAACCCTTTTGGGGTTGGAACAGTGTAGAAAGAAAATCTGTATCCCTGGGACACTATGCTGAGGAACTAGCAGTCGCTGGTAATGGTGGCCCAGGTCCTTGTGTGAAAGGAGAGTTTTCCTCTTACAGGTAAGTGAAGGTAGGCAGAGGGAGGGGGTGGTGTTGGAGAGTTATTGAGAGTTCTTAACAATCGGGGGGGTGGCTTAGAACTCTTTCTGAAGTGGAGGGATTCCACTGTTTTGATCAATGCATTCCCTGTGGCTGCTGTCGGGGGGGGGGGTCTGCTTCCACAGGGTTTGGGCTGAACTGAACTAGTGGGAGCAGGAAAGGACCAGTGCTTGGAGGGCCAATGCCTACTGAATCTGGGTGGATGGACCTGTAAGAAATCCTTAACTGTCTGCATAGATTTAGCTTTTTCTTGCATCTTTTTTAAGACCTTCTCTGCCTTAGTGCCAAATAAGTTGTCTTTGTGCAAGGGTGCATCCAACAATTTAGATTTAACATGGTCTGGCAAGGGCTGTTCCTTAAGCCATGCATGCCTTCTAAGGATAGAACCGGTGACTGCTGCTCTGCAAGAAGCTTCTAGGGCGTCAAAACCACAATGTAAGGTGTGCTTAGTTACTTGACTTGCAGAATGCATTAACTCTCTTTAGACACTGCACACACAGGAAAGGAAGACACTTTGTTTTGAGGAGTTCCATGGTATGTTGCTGAAATTTTAGCATATGGAACTGACAATTTAGTGCTCTGATAGCAAGAGTAGCTAAGGTGCATACTTTTTTACCCCATCTGTCTAGTGCTCGGGAATCCCCATCTGAGAGGGTGGGGATTCATCGCAGAGGTTGCTTTAACATCTTTAGGTCCTTGAGAAATTACCTCAGGGTCAGCAGTAGGACTTTTGAAAAGAAATTTGTGAGAGTCAGGGACTCTAACTGTCAGGTTTTCTGGGTGCAGGAGGTACGGTGTCAGGAGTCGAACTGGATTCCAGGAAAACCTCGTCCACAACATCCAGGACTGGGGCAATGGCCAGGGGTGTGGCAAGGAAGCGGGTGCCTGGGAGGGGGTCGTTGGTTTCTTGGGTGTAGTTCGTACCCCGGGCCTTAGAAACTCAGTTGTTTTGGAAAGAATGGTAGACATAAAAGAAGTAGTCTGTGTTGAGAATCGGTAGTGCGAAGTACTTTCTCGGAAGCTGGTGCCTGCTCAGCAGCTCCAGACCCATCCCAAGGAGAGACAACTGTAGGGTCCTTAGTTGAAGAGGAGTTTTGCGGCATACTGAACTCAAAAGGGTATTGGTAGTGGCCTGCGAATCCACAGAAGTGGGCATCAGGGGCTGCAAAAATGCCTCACTGAGGACCGGAGAACTGACAACTACCTTAATAGAAGCGTCAGTAGGTTTGGACCTGTGCGATCTGTCTCTGTCTTTACCCTTATGTTTTTTTTGGAAGATCTGCTGTCGGATGGCTTACCGAAGCCATATCGGAAATTAAGGACTGTAAGCGAAAATATCTAGCTACAATAATAGTTCTGACGTTGAACAAAACACAAAAGCTACAGCGTGGAACGTCGTGGTCTGGGCCTAAGCAAGTGACCCAGTAAGAAATAAAGTCTTGGTGTGGTATTTGTCTTCGACAGGCGAAATAATTGTTAACTTTTTCTGACATCGGTTAGTGCAAGTAAAAAGGATCCCCAACAGGGTACTTAGCTTTAGAAGACTTCAGCTTCAGTTCGGAAGACGAAAATCAGGTAGTGGCCGACCGGCACTCGTGCGAACTGCTTCTGCCTCGCGGCAAGAAAGACTGATGTAATGGCGTCAGCTGCCTTGCTTTATACTGCTGACGACCTGGTGTCAGTCCTGAGGTGACAGCAACAGACGCAGAAATACTAAGCCTCTGGTATTCAGGCCGGCCGAGGGCTACCCTCGCAGGGATAAACCCAAATGTAATGACTGCAACAGTGAAACACGAAGAACATCTGTCTAGAAACCACTGGAACTTTCTCATGTGCAGCTTTGCAAAGGGCAGCATGGGAATAGTGGAGACCATGAACCCCAGCAGTCTCAAAAACTCCCTGGCTGTGACAGAAGGGAGAGGCAGAAAAGCCTCCATGAATGCTCTGAGGCAGGCTGCTTTTTCCAGAGAGAGAAAAAACCCTCATCAAATCTGTGCAAAACTTGCATCACAGGGACAGAAGATCCTGACTTGGTGTGAAAAGATTTTTTTGAGATTTATTGTGAAACTCTGTCTGCAGAAAGGGGAAGGCTAGGTTCAGATGTTGCGTTACGAGATCTGGGCTGCTGGCCAGAAAAGTACAGTTTTGTACCTACCATAAATGTAGATGTCCGAACTGGATAGCATCAGCAGTCATAACAACTGGGTTGTCCTGTCGTCAGGCAGCCCTGCAGTCGGCCGGATTCCAAAGTCCGGGTCCGGCTTCGGCTGATGTCGCACTCCACCCGACGTCATCACTGCTGGTCTTCGGGTATAAAAGCATCAGCCGACGCCATTTTCCTCAGTGTTTCTTGCCCCAGATGCCAGTAGCCCTCTTGCAGGCTAAAATTTGGATAGATGCCAATGTTTCCAAATAGATAGAGGTAAACACAACAATAAGCATGTATGTACATATATACAAACAAATACACCATAAAAGACTCCCCCCCAACAGCTAGCTATTAGGAGGGTAGACACCCTAGGAGTACCACAGAGGGGAAGGAGGGAGGGTAATCCTGACTGCAGATGCTATCCAGTTCGGACATCTACATTTATGGTAGGTACAAAACTGTACTATGTCCTTCATGGATGCATCTGCAGTCATAACAACTGGGTAGAATACCATAGCCAACTAGGGGAGGAGGATAAAAGTAGATTATGGTGTGTTTAGGATCCCTTGCAGTACAGCAGTGGCAAACCCTGCTCGGGATCTGGAATATAGAGGCAAATTATAATGCTTGGCAAATGTATGCACGGAGGTCCAAGTAGCCGCCTCAATAATGTCTTTGGTTGCCACTCCTCGTAAGAAGGCTGTGGTAGTGGCTGTTGCCCTTGTAGAATGAGGTCTTATGTTCTGTGGAATTGGTTTTCCAAGGAAGGAGTAACAGTATTGTATGCAATTTCCTATCCATTTGGAGATTGTCTGTTTGGAAATAGCTTTTCCTTCCCTTCCTGTTGCATAGGCTACAAAAAGTTGGTCAGTCTTTCTGCTATTTTTTGTTCTGTCCAAGTAGTAGCGTAGCTGTCTATGTACATCCAAGGTATGCAGTATTCTTTCCCCTCTGTTTTGTGGGTTGGGAAAGAAGGTAGGTAGGTGGATTGCCTGGTTTAAAGACACTCTGGATACCACCTTGGGCATAAATGTAGGATTAGTCCTCATGGACACTCTATCTTGGTGGAAGATTAGGAAGGGTTGCACTGCCATTAAGGCCTGTAGTTCTGAAACCCTCCTTGCTGAAGTAATTGCCAGTAGGAAAGCAGTTTTCCATGACAGGTGTTGTAGGTCTGCTGTTGCTGCTGGTTCAAAGGGTGATAGTGTCAACTTTTCTAGCACAAAGTTTAAATCCCAAGCTGGTAATGGCGGTTTCCTTGGAGGTTTTACATTCTTGATTCCTCTGAGGAACTGCCTGAGCAAAGGGTGCGAAAAAACAGGTGGATCAAAGCTGTATTCTGCTGAAATAGCTGATGCATGTATCTTGATGGAGGAGTAGGACAGGCCTGAATGAAGAAGTTCGGCCAGATACTCCAGAATGTTAGGCATATCTATGTTTGAAACATCTTTTCCTCTTTCCGTACTCCAAATGACAAACCTTTTCCATTTTCCAGCATAGTTCCTTCTTGTTGAAGGTCTGCGTGCTTCAAGAATAATGTCTTTAACTCTTTGGGAAAGTTCTGGATTAGCTGCTGCTATGTGATGTTCCATGCAGTCAGTTGCAACGGTTTTAGGTTTGGATGTATGATGCTGTAGTTGTTCTGAGTTAACATCAAAGGCATCAGGGGTATTGGCCACATATTGTTCGAGACATGCTCCTCAGTAGTGGGTACCAGTGTTGTCTTGGCCAGTTTGGAGCTATCAGGATTATCCTTGGACGTTCTTCCTTGATTTTTAGTAGTACCTTGTGTATCAAAGGAAGAGGTGGGAATGCATATGCTGTTAGGCCTTTCCAGTTGAAGGAGAGCGAGTCCACTTTCCATGCTAGTGGGTGGAATGTCCTTGTGCAGAATTTTTGAGCTGGTGATTGAGAGGTGATGCGAATAGGTCTATCTGTGGCATTCCCCATTTCTTTGAGATGGTCTTGAAGATGTCCTGGTGCAGCTTCCATTCGTGGGCATCCGAAGTGGTTCTGCTTAATATGTCTGCTAGAGTATTGTCTTTCCCCGGTACAAATATTGCCTGTAACTGGATGTTGTAGCCGAGTGCCAGGGTCCACAGCTCCAAGGTCATTCTGCATAGGGGGTATGAATGAGTGCCTCCCTGTTTGTTGATGTACCACATGACTGTGGTGTTGTCTGTCCTTATCATCAACTGGCCCTCTTTGAGAAATGGTTTGAACTTTTGGATTGCCAGTTTTACTGCCAGCATTTCTTTTAGATTGATGTGCAGGTGAAGTTGATCCTGTGTCCACAATCCTTGCACGCATTTGTCCAGCATGTGGGCCCCCATCCTAGGTCTGAAGCGTCTGTTGTGATGGTCTGGCTTGCTTGACATCTGCGAAAGGGTAGGCCTGGGTTTGACTGGCATGCCTGAGCCCACCATAGGAACTCCTGTTTTAAGCATGGAATTAGTGGGATTTCTGTTTCTAGACTGTGTCTGTGTTGGGACCATAAATTCTTTAGGTACCACTGTAGTTTCCTCATATGTAGTCTGGCAAATGGAACCAAGATTATGCATGATGCCATGAAGCCCAAGGCCTGCAGAACTTTTCTTGCTGTTAACTTGTTCAGTTTTGTTAGTGCCAAGAAGTAAAGAGGAAGTTCTTTTGTTTTTCTGTAGTCAGGAATGCCATTTGTTTTACTGTGTCCAATTCCGCGCCCAAGAATGTCCTTGTTTGGGATGGTCTCAGCCTTGACTTTTGTAAATTGACTGTGTATCCCAGTGCTTGTAGCAAGTAAATGACCCTTTGTAAATCTGTTGTCAGCTTGCTTTTGTTGTCCCCTTGTAGCAGGCAGTCGTCCAGGTATGGGTAAATTTGAATTCCCTGTAGTCTGCAATGGGCGATTACTGATGCCAGGCATTTTGTGAATACTCTGGGCGCAGTAGATAAGCCAAAGGGCAATGCTGAGAATTGATAGTGCTCTGATCCTGCAAGAAATCTGAGGTATCTTCTGCAGATTGGTCGAATGGGGACGTGCAGGTATGCCTCCTTGAGATCTAGAGTTACCAGCCAAGACTCCTTGCCCAGCATGGGAAGAAGTTGCTGTAGGGTCAGCATTTTGAATTTTGGGACAATGATGTATGTATTTAAGGTGGACAGGTCGAGAATTGGTCTCCAACTTTTTCCTTTCTTGGAACTAGGAATAGTCTGGAATAGAACCCCTTTCCTTGCTCTGCTGTTGGCACTCTTTCCACAGCTCTCATGTTTGCTAACTCCATTATCTGGCGTAGAGCCTCTGTTTTTTGATTTGGAGGTAGATTTGGCATTCCTCTTTTGACTGGTAAAATGTGGAAGTGAAACCGGTAACCTTGATCTATGGTTTGTAAAATCCACTTGTCTTTTGTTATGTAGTGCCAGTTCTTTGAAAATAAGGTTAACTTTCCGCCTAGAGGAGCTGCTATTTGTTCCCTGGTAGGCGGATTTAGGTTAAGTCACTGTGGTTGTGCTGATGTAGTGGCAGTGGCTGTGTCTGTGCCTCTGTTGTTACCTTGCCACTGTCGTCCTCTGTAGGCACCTCCTCTGGATTGGTTTCTGCCTCTGGAACGTCTATTCCTGCCCCTTTTAAATTTTGTGGAGTCAGGAAAGGACCAATTTTGGCAGGCCAGTTCCTGCTAAACCTTGGGGGTTGAACCTGCAAGAAATCTTTAACAGTTTGAACAGATTTTGCCTTTTCTTCCATTTTCTTCATAACCTGCTGGGCAGGTGTACCAAACAAACTTGTCTTGTCCATAGGAGCATCTAGCAACTTAGCTTTAACATGATCCGGTAAAGCTTGTTCCTTTAGCCATGCATGCCTTCTTATCACTGTGCCTGTCATGGCTGATCTAAATGAAGCCTCCAGTGCATCATAGCCACATTTTAAGGAATGGTTGCTAACCTGTTGTATGTTATTTACCATCTCTAATACATATTTCTTATCAAGAGATTCATCAGTGGTTAGTTTTTTAGTTAACTGATCAAGCATAAACTCTTGGTATTGTATCATGTGAAACTGACAGTTTAAAGCTCTAGCTGAGAGAGTAGCTGAAGTGTAGACCTTTTTACCCCATCTGTCTAATGACCTTGCTTCCCTTTCAGAAGGAATAGGATTTTTAGCTGTGGTCGCGGCTACTGCCTTGGGACCCTGGGATATAGTTTCTGGGTCTGCAAGTGGGGCCTTGTAAAGGTGGTGATGAGTATCTGGCACCCTGTAAAATCTGTCTGGTTTGGCAGGGGCTGGGGGTAAAGAATCTGGAGCGGAGCAAACATCATTGAAAGCATCATCCACCACAGAGAGAACAGGAGGTATAGCTAAGGGCCTGTGCTGTGGGAGGTGCAGAAAGGTCCTAAGTCTTTTTCTGGAGTCTGAAAAATCCTGTTGCTGCCATTGGAACTGTTCTCGCATGGCATGCAAGGTTTCCCCAAAGGAGAATTCTTCTGGTGGGGAAGCAGCTGGAATGGATTCTTCAGCATCAGAATCTTCAAAATTGGAGAAGGGAGCCTCTGGCTGGTCAGTTATGTCTGATTCATCCGCAGAATCATCAGAAGACACTGGCTCAGGGGGCTCTGCCCTAGGTCTCTTCTCTGGGGGCTGAGAGGCCCTGTCTGGGTGAGATTGAGATCCTCTAATTAAAGAAATTAAATCTTCTGCCAAAGTAAGCATTTGAGAACTAGAAGAGGGCCTGGATGTGGGGGTTTAACAGGCACTGTTTTAGTAGTCTTGGCTGCTTTAGCCCTGGCGAAGGCCTTAATGGACATGGCTGCTGGAGGCCTAGCAGCACCACGTGCTGGGGTAGAGACATCCAAAGGGATGGTGTCTGATAAGTCAACCACCGTAGTGGGTAAAATTTCTGAGGTCGATTCAAGAGTTGTAGCAGGGGCCTCAGTTGTAGGAATAGGTTCAGCTGTACTTTGATCAGTTTTCTCGGTTCTGGCCGAAACCGAGACACTCATGATTTGCTTAACCATGGTTTCGGGCGGAAACCGCGGACCGCGAGTCGGTCTTTATCTTTGCGTTTTTGGTAGATTGGGTAGTCGGAGGATCCGGCGGCATAATGTACGCAAAATCAGAACCGAAAAACTGTTCTGCAAACTCCGACCGGCGCCTAAGCGTTGTCGGTTGAAAGCACAGGCGAACAGGCTGCTACGTCGTGGGCTGGGCCTAAACAAGGCAGACAGTAAGAGTGGAAATCTTTATGAGGTATTTGTTTCCCACAGGTTAAACAATTGTTAACTTTTCTGACATCGGCTGAGGCAAGAAAGAGTCCCCAACGGGTACTTAGCTTTAGAAGTCTTGAAGTAGTATTCGTAGAAGTAATCTCTGGATCCGACCGACCGGCACTTGCGAACAGCTTCTGCTTCGGGCGCCACGCGGCAAGAAAGACTGAGGAAAATGGCGTCGGCTGATGCTTTTATACCCGAAGACCAGCAGTGATGACGTCGGGTGGAGTGCGACATCAGCCGAAGCCGGACCCGGACTTTGGAATCCGGCCGACTGCAGGGCTGCCTGACGACAGGACAACCCAGTTGTTATGACTGCAGATGCATCCATGAAGGACATCAGCAGACGGTCTAAAGTATGGGTATACTTGAAATCCTTTCATCCTTAAATATGCAATGGCTGGGGCTAGGCACTTTGTGAATACCCTTGGAACAGTAGAAAGACCAAAGGGCAAGTCAGTAAATTGAAAATGCAAAGAACCCACCGAGAAATGCAAAAATGTTCTGAAGAGGGGGGTGCATAAGGATATACAGATATGCATCCTTGAGATCCAGAGAAGCTAAGAAGGCTTGAGGGGGTATAACCAGGGACAGGAGTATAGGTAGGGATAGCATTCTGAATGAAGGCACCACCAAGAAGGTGTTTAACAGGAAGACATCCAAGACAGGCCTCCAAGGATCATCTTTCCTTGGAACTAGAAACATGCTGGAGTAAAATCCCCTTCCCTGCTGTTCTGGAGGGACATACTGAATTGTGCCTTAGTTAGAGAGTTGATCGAGAATCACGGGAAACAGATGCAGTTGATTGGGGAAGGGTTGAGATATTCCTTGAAAGGCGGGAGGGTCTTCCAAAGTACCAGTTTTGCATAACTGAAATCATCCAGGAATCCTGAGTGATCTCCAACAAGCTGGGAGTGAAAGGGTGCGAAGGGACAAGGGGTTATAGACTTGGAAGAAGGTGCAAGGTGTCAGAGAACTTTGTGTGGGCTGAAAGGGCTGCTATGGGAGGTGCCACAACAGCAGCTGTAGGAGTAACAGCCTTAGCCTGAGGATGCTTCCTAGAAGGCTTGCAGGGTCTAGTTCCACAGGGAACAAACATGGAGGAACAAGCAGGTTTCCTTAGAAAGGATGTCTTGCAGTGAAATTTCTATGAATTTTTGGAACTGGTGAAACCAGATGATGTTTTAAATCCTGGAGTTCCTTGCATTTTTCCTGCAGTAATTTAAACAATTCTGCAGCTGCTTTTCCAAACAATGAGGAATTGTCAAAAGGAACATCAAGCAATTTAGCCTTGATGTCATCAGGAAGTACCTGGAGACATAGCCAGGAATGTCTTCTCAGAACAGAAGCAGAAGCTGCTGCCCTGGCAGAGGCCTCCACACTGCATCACAGCTACACTTGATAGTGTGTCTAGCTACCCGAGAGGAGGATAGGAGAGAAAGGACCAGAGATTTCACCTCTAAAACTGGCGAAGAGGAAAGAGCCTGGGTTGCCTGAGTTAGTAAGGCCAAAGCATATCTGGACATGTGTCCGATAATTAATTGCCCTGACAGCCAAGGTGGAAGATGTACATACCTTCTTACCCAACCGTTCCAAAATTTTACTTTCCCTGTCAGAAGGGAGCAACTTGGTAGGAGGAGATAACGGTGAGGACTTATCTGGGTTAATGGAAACCACAGCAGGGTCAGCTGAAGGCAATTTGAAAAGAAATTTGTAAGCCTCAGGAACCTTATAGAAATGGTCTGGTCTCTTTGGGGAAGGGACTTAAAAGTCGGGGGTCTTAGAAGCAGCCTTAGAACACATCTAAAAAGGCTGGCAGCACTGGAGGGACTGATGAAGGTGGAGTCTCAACCTGTAAAAGCTCACATCATTTCTTCTGAGATTTGTGAGGAATCCCATTTAAATTTCTTCATCTTATTAATCGCTTCCCCAAAGGAAAGCTCTTCCATGGGAGAGTCCCCCTCATTAGACTCCTCCTCCTCCAGGGAAGCATATTCCAGAGGGGAGGGAATGAGTGAAATATGCTAGGGAGTCCTCATCAGATGAAGACTCCTCTGATTCTGAGTCCTGAATTTGAAGTTCTGCAGGCTGCCTTGGAATAAGGCCTTGGGACCCAGACGGCTGCACTGGAGAAGAGGCAAATGCCAGGCCCACTATGGGTGAAGGTGAAGTCGCAGGCCTCAAAGCTATCAGTGTCTTAATAAAGCCATGGGAAAAACATCCCAATCAAATGTCAGGTAAAGGAGATGGGACATGCCTAGTCTCTGGATTCTTTTTCACAGGCTTACCCTGTTTTGAAGAAATGTCAGATGTAGGCCTAACCTCCTCTAATTCTTTGGACAAGGAAACTGGAGCAGTTCTGGAGTCTTCTGCGATTTCAAGCCACTGTTCCCCCAAGTCATCCGAACCAGACATCTGCATAGCCTCAGATGTGTAAGAATCCGCACTCCTGATGGCTTCCATCCAAGTACCTGCAAAGGGAGCGGACCCTACCTCCGATCGTACTGCCGGGTTTTTACCAACCTCAAGGAGTACGTTGGAGGAACGAGATGCAGCTAAAGAGGATTCAGGCCTAACCTTGCTAACGTTCCTCTTAAAAGACAGCTCAGAAGTATTCTCGGAACCCTCCATAACATCCCTAGCCAGATGTTTGAATCTTTGGTTTTCTAAGTATAAGTTCAAACGCGACAGACGACTGCGCAAAGTTTTGGGAATGAAGGCCTGACAAATAGAACAGGACCGGTGGTCGTGAGTAGGCTCTAAGCAAAACAGGCACAGCTCATGGCTATCTATGTGGAATTTGCCTTCCACACCTACACTTGCCCTTCCTGGATGACATCAACAAAACAAAAGGCAGTAGCAATATATTAAATACCCTTTGGGGTACTTCTCTGAAGCTGTAAGATGAATCAATGGGATCCAATGGCAGACCGAATGTACAAGTCAACCTTTCCGAATGGCAACGAAAAAGTTCTGAAGACTGTATTTGTAGATGTCCCTTTTATGACTGACATTGTCTGTGCCTGCGTGCGACGCCGCATGCAGAGGCAGTGGCTTTAAGCTTTTGTATACAAGCCAGATGCCAGGTTGTTGGGTGGAATACAACCTTATGTAAAGAATATTGCAACACTGAACAGGAGAACATCTAGAATGACTCGGGTTGACACAGACCCCAATGCTCAGAGTATTAACCTAGCTGGGTAGAAGGAAGATCTAGTAAGTCCTGAACATGTTTCAAGGATATTATGCGATGTAGAGCTAGAGAAGCCACTTGTGTTATAGTGTTCAGCTGCATCCCTATAAATTCTAGATTCTATACCAGAGTCAGGTTTGATTTTGTCAGATTTACTGTAATCCCAAGGGTATCTGAGATCTGAACTAAGTAATCCCTGGCTTGCAGTAGTTGATGCCTTGTTGGTGCAATAAGGAGACAATCATCTAGATAGGGAAACACCTGGAATCCTTTCAACCTCAGGTGAGCTGCCAAAACAACTATACACTTGATTAACACCCTGGGAGGGCTGTGGTGAGTCCAAAGGGCAATGCTCTGAACTGGTAATGATGGTCTCCCACCTGAAGGTGCAGGTGTCTCCTGGAGCATCTGCCTATTTTGATATGATAGTACGCATCTTCGAGATCTATGGAGCACATCCAATCATCCTGAAGTAGAAGCAGCAGAATGGACTTGTCCATACCCATCTAGAACTTTTGACTTCTTGACATACTGATTAAGATTGCTGAGATCCAGAATTCAATTTAGTTCCCCCATTTTCTTTGGCACCAAAAAGCGTGAGTAAGTTCTGAATCCTAATTGTTCGGTTGCGACCTCTTGGATGACTCTTTTTGTAAAAGTTTTTGTTCTTTTTGAATTGCGTACACCCTCTGACGGTGGCACGTCAGGAAGTTTTCTCCTGGGACATGGAGATGAAGGGGAAAATGGAATGTAGTAAACTCTGAATATTATGCTTAGCACCCATGCGTTTGTTATATTTGTCCAGGCATCCAAGTGCAGAGATGATCTATTCCAGACTGCCAGTCAGGCAGCGCTTGAGGAGTGCTGACAGGGCTCATCAGAGAACGGTTCCTTGAAGCCTCGATTTTGCAAACCCCTCCCGCCTTTGGGGCAGCACCTACCGTTGAAACCTCACCCTCTGCCTCTGGAAGAAGCAACTCCGTGTGGGTTTTGGAAAGGTCCTTGAGACTTCCTGAACCAAGTTTTCTTCCTTCCTCTCTGGTTCCTAGTAAAGGAACTCTGAGGAGGAGAAAACTTGATCTCCACAGCAGATAAGGTCTTTCCTTCTTGTTCGCTCGGGGTAAGTGCATTTTTCACAGATGGTCCAAATGAGGAGGAACCATCAAAGAGGACAAATGGTTAGAGTCACCAGCTGGGGAGAAACCATGTCCTCCTCCTACATGGTCTCAGCAAGAGTTTGTTAGCTCTCTAACCAGACCTCTCTGCAAAAAGGTGAAGTGTGCCAAATAGTTTAACAACCTCAGTGCAAAAGTAGCTGAGGTGTAAACGAGATTTCCATTTCTGTCCATCTCCCGGGACTCCTTATTTGGTGGATGGACAGTGGAGCTTTGTTTGGCTACCTCTTTTTTTGCGGCTGACAATGGCATCTACTGGGACGCCTTAATTCCAGTGCAGAGAGAGGGTGAACTGAGGAACCTGTCGGGACAGTTAGGTATAGGCTCGACCATCGCCTGTTCCTTCCAAGTCCAGCGGGAAACCAAATCTATGAGCTCATCCACTGGGGGGGGGGTGTCACCCAACATGTAAAAGGGCCTGCCCAAAAAGCCTCCAGGAGCATACCTAAGGAGGAGGGGAAGTGGTGAGGAGGCTCCTTGCTGTAGACTGACCTGACAGGAGTGATGGGCTCAGTGCTCAGACCTGATATGAGATGATCTTATGGTCCTACAGAAGGCCCTTTCTGCAACCTGGAAGGCTGACGGGCCTGAGGAGAACCTACCCTCAGAGCCAAAGCCACCAGAGGGAAGAGAACAGAACAAACCCCAGATATGAGGCCTTCAGACAGAACTGCATCAGAGCTGCCAAGAGCCAAGGGATGGATCTGACAAAATTGGAGCCGAAGGAAACACCCTCCCCAGAGCTGGTGCCAACATCTTGGATCTGAGACCCACTCTTATCCGACAAAATCAGAACCTGGCTGGTAAGGGACAGAGTCAAGGAAAGGAGCAATATCAACTCTTAGGGGTATCTGTGTCCTGGGGTTCCAAAAAAAAAAAAAAGGGTCTAATTGGAGAAGGAGTTTGTAAAGTATGTAAGTGAGCACTCACAGATCCAAGATAGGAACCCAGAAAAATTTCCACATCGACCTGTCCATATCAGCCTCAGAGACTGAGAAAACCTAGAAGAGGAAGCGGGTCTGGATTTAGTTAGATCTTGAAGGAGGAGATGGAAATCACCGGTTTTAGGTGGTAAACTGGTGTACAGCTCCCAACCATTGGGTCTGATGTCTTAGGATCAGAGGTGAGGTACTTAGAGTAGCCTGAACTATAGCTCCTACTAGATCCGATGAGGTCCTAGGATCTGAGCATGACTTGGCTTTGCTCGGACCCAAAACTGTCTGATTCTACAAAATCTTACAATCTGAGGGTGGCTTGCTTATGCTTGGACATGAAGTAGTCTGATTTGATGAGGTCCTAGGATCCAAGGGTGGTTTTGGTTATGGTTGGATCCAAATTAGTCAGATCTGAGATTGTCTTTTCTCATGTCTCCTACGAAACCCCCAGAGAAGCAGAGAGGGCTCGTCTTTTGAGTTCCTTGGAGGTAACATACTTTAAGGGGGATTGAGCCCCAGAAGAAAGCAATGACCCTGGCAATAGGCCTTTCAAAATAAGTTTATTTTGTTGATTGGACAAGGCCTGAGGATTAAAGGATGCACACACGAAACAATCCACATTTAGGTGTCCTGGCCTTAAACAACAAACGCACTTCTTGTGGGCATCCGAATTTGGGATTTTATGTCCACAGAAAGTGCATCTCTTGAAGCTTCTTGGTTTATTTAGCACAGGCAAACAACTTAACACTAGGAAAAAGGGAGATATGCCCTGTACCACTAACTACATACACACACACACACACACACACCAAATCAACAATGGTCTTTTAAGCTCTTAAAAGAAAAACTATAGTAAAGTTTAATAAATGATTATAACTTTTTTTTTTTAAACAGCTAAAGGTAAAAGGAAGTGCAATGGTATGAAGAGAAAGGCAGAAAAAAGGAAGTGGGAATAGTCCTTGATGTCTACTATCAACTAGCGATGGTGGGAGGATAGAAGTGAATAATAAAGAGAATTTAAAATTGTGACAGCTCAAAGAATGATATAAAACCACTCAAGTCTCAGAAACCCATGCCTGGATGCAATGGCGGCAAAGAAGATCAGAGAAGTAAGAAAAGGTATGCTGCATTATGGGAAGAGCTCAAGACTCAGATCCATAAGTCTTGGAAATGCAGCCAAATTGGATACAATGTCAGATCTGAAACCCATTAGTGAGGAAGAATGACAGGGATATCAGCTCTAAATTATTTACAGTAGGTTTTTCTTCACAAAATTCTGCAGGCTGCCTTGTAGTCAGAATAAAGATATGAGCCTGGCAATTTAAAATTCTGAAATACAAAGTTGAAGTACATACCCCCCCCCCCCCATATCTATCAATTTCCCCATCCTTATTAGAAATATTAGGATTGGAATTAACTAAAGGCTTAGCAGCAGAGGAGTCAACTAAGGCTATAGCTACTAGGTTCATGCTTGGAATTTAAAAGACCGAGGAACTTTATATATCCTGTCTGCCTTTATACAGACAGCTTGCTGATTATCTGGAAAACTGCAGGGAGTAAGAGAGATCCTCTGAAGTACACACGACTGGAGAAATGGGCGAAGGTTTTCGAAAATAAATCCTACATCCATGACGCAAGGTACGAGTGACGTACAAGCGCCTAATCGTCAGAAGTGAACTGCCCCAGGAGAACCAAAGCAACCAAAGAGGAACAGAAAATAAAGGATGCGCGTCCAAAAAGGGGAGAAAGATGGACCCCTCTACAAGGCAAAAAATAACAGAAAAGGGGAAAAATGGAGGGACTGAATACTAACAGTGAAAAGTATGACATCTACTGTTATGGTCAATTATTACTCAACTGTACTACATCCTTCCTTACCACCATTACAATATTCCTTAATAAAGGGAGAGTACAAAAGCTACTGAAGATGGGAGGATGTGGCAACAGCAGGGTCTCCAAAAAAGAAACTTGAGATAGCCATGGCAAATCCAGCTCTGGCCCTACAAACTTCACCTAACTTGCAGTATTTTGTAAAACTATGTATAGAAGACCAAGTAGCAGCTTCCAAAAATAATCTAGCATCCAGACCATTGAAAAAAGCACCAGAAGAGGCTACCAACTTGTAAAGCTATGAACAGGAACAAATAGCTGCTTATGAAAAAAAAATTAAATGGCTTTAAAATCCAAAGAGAGATGGATTGCTTAGAAACAGCTAAACCTAATATAATGGCATCAAAGTAAACAAAAGTTGCTCAGATTTACTAACAGTTTTAAATCTTATCCAAATATCTGAACTGTCTATGCAACTCTTATATATGTAGAATTCTCTCACCACTATTCTGAGGTGAAGGGAAAAAAGAAAGACAAATGGACTGATTTAAAGACATGTCAATGACCACCTAGGGCATAAGAGGACTGGTAAAAGAGAATCGCTTATCTGAAAAAAAAAAAAAAAACACAGAAAAAGGGGAACCTTAATTAGGGCCTGAAGTTCAGAGACTCTCTTGGCATAAGAGTACCAAAATAAGTCTTCCAAGTAAAGAACTGCCGAGTAGAAAAGCTGTAGGTTCAAAAGTAGGCTGTCAACTTTTCCAGAACAAAATTAAGGTCACAAGACAGTGGAATGGACTTTCTTGGGGACCTCAGACAAATGACACCTTTCAAAAATTGTTCAACTTCAAATCTAGGGGAAATGGCAGATCCAAATGCACACAAGAAATGGCTGACAAATGAACTTTAATAGAAGAGCATGTCAGCCCGGAAATGAGACTCGTACAAATAAGAACAGTAGGAATACCCACGAAGAGAAGGTCCTGATCATGCTTGTGACAAACAGAAAATCTCTTCCACTTGCAACATAGAATTTTCTAGCCTCCTGCAAAACCTGAAGCTTTTCCTAAAAAAAAGGTGTCAAAAAGAAACCAAAACCCTAATCACCTGGAGTCAAACATAGGGTGAGCAGATGAAGGGGAATGAAGGGTGAGCAGATAAGGGTGGATAAAAGAACCTTTTCCCTGTGTAACAAAGTACATTCTAGATGTAACCTGTGATGATGGGCTCTGGCCAGATGAAAAGAATGTGGGAACCAATGCTGTCTGGGCTGAAAGGGAGTCACCAACTCCCCACATGGTCTTTTGTATGACCCTGGGTAACACAGGAAGATGGGGGAAAGCATACAAGAACATCCCCCCTTCCATGAAAAACACATTATGTCCACTTTCCATGCCAGTGGTCTTGCCACTCTAGAACAGAACCTGGGAGGCTGCCAGTTCAGAAGGGAGGCAAGAAGATCTGCTTGAGTACCCCACCAATGGATGATGTCCAGGAAAATGACCTTCTGAAGCATCCATTTGGGAGGCTCCACCCTGGATCTGCTCAGACTGTCAGCCACTAGGTTGTGCTCTGAGGGAATGTAGACTGCCTGAAGGATCAGCTGATGGCTGATTAACTCCTCTTGTTTGGGTATTTGCTATCAGATGATGGCTGATGATAAAATTTCAAAGAGGAGCTAGTTGGCAAAGATGATACAACTTTGTGCCCGTTGCATGTTTGTGTAACACATGACAGTGCAGTTGTCTGTGAAAACCCCAAACCCAGAGGGTATGCACAGCTTGAAGAGCTAAAAGCACAGCTCTCCTCTTTAATGATTACACTATCCTGCACTTGTTTGGAGGACCACACTCCCTAAACACTGATGCTGGAAGAAGCCACCCCAACCCAGATCTGAAGTGCCTGTATATAGCTCCTGGGTGTGGGAAGGAGTTCAAAAAGGCAGGCCTGGATTGAGAGATATTCGATGAATCCACCACAAAAATTCCTGTTTGAGAGGAATGGGAGAATCCAGAGGATGACAATGTCTGGTGAAAGGAACCATAAGAATAGTAGAAGCTATGTACACCATTGCTCACACAAACGCTTGAGACACAATTTGTAAACAAACTGGAGACCACAAAAAACAGTCAAGAAAGTGACCTTGAGAGGAGCAAGTAAAGCCATCACAGATAGGATCCGAATCCTGCATCCCAGGAAGGCTTAATCCTGTGAAGGGGTCATAACAGACGTTTTGAGATTAAGTGTGAATCCTACACTGCAAAGCAAAAGCATGGTAAATTCAAGATGCTGTAGTAGAACCTGCTGAAGATGGGCTTGAATTAGAAGGTCAGACAGACAGGGAAAAATCTGGATATCATGGGTACTGCAGTAGGCTATAACCAGAGCCAGACATTTGGTAAACGACCCTTATAGTGCTGTAGAAATACCAAAAGATAAAGCAGGGAATGGTTAATGTGAGGAAGAAACTTCAAAAATTTCCTGAAGAGGGGATAAATAGGAATGTACAGTAAGCATCCTTCAGGTCCTACAGAGACCAGATAGGCCTGAGGAAGCAGCAAGGGAAACTGGGACTGGAGTGACAACTTTTTGAAAGATGGGACTCAAGTGTTGAGAAAGATACAAAATGGGTCTTCAAGAGCCCTCCTTTCCAGTAGCCAAGGACAATTTAGAATAAAGTCATGTGCTTCTCTGGGCGGGAAGAACAGTCTTAATAGTTCCCTGTGCTAAAAGGTTCTGAAGAGTAAGAGGAAAGTGAAGAAGCTGGCAATGTGGAGCCTTAGGAATCCCTGAAGAGGGTGGAAGGGATTTTTCTACCAATAAAATAACTTTTGAATTATAGAAAGAACCTAGGAATCCACGGTGATCTGTTGCTAGATGGGATAAGCGAGAGTTAATAAGAGGAAATAGGCTGAAAGGCAGGGAAGAATGATTATCAAATAGTAGCAGACTTGTCAGGGAAACGGGCTCTGACCTTTAGAATCCTGATCAGGATACACCCTTTTAGATGATCTATTACCCCTTAAAGGAGATTTCCACTACTTACACACAAAGATTTAGATTGAAAGTTCCTTTGAAACTTAGGGATGGGGAAAGAAAAAACTGTTTGTGGTCCAGCATAACCTTACCTTTTTTTCCTGCAGAGTTTTAAAAAGCTTTGCAGCAGCAGAACCAACAGATTCTGAATGTCCGATTCAGACTCGGACAGATTGGCCTTTATATCTGCAGGAAGAAATCATATTGTAAGCCAGGAGCAGCTATCTATCACAGACACTACAGCAGCTGCCCACAAAGAAATATCGGCAGCATCACAGCTGTATTTGATAGAGTGGCAAGCCACATGAGAAGCAGAGCTCATTAAGAAAACAGCAGAAGTCTTAGCTTTGGCGAGAGGGATGTTACTCAAAACACCTTCAAGTTTAGACATAACAGCCAGCACATACCTGGTCACGATCATGGTAGTTAATGGCTCTAAAAACCAGGGTGACTGAGGGATATGCTTTTTCCAAGTACCTGTCCAGAACCCTAGTGTCCTTGTCAGACAGGAGACATTTAGAAGATTGCAGCTTGGAAGGTTTGTCAGTAAAAAGAAATGACTGCAGGGTCACAGGAAGGATTCTTATACAAGAACTTCTGAGCCACATGCACCTTGTAAAACTAGTCACATTTCTCAGAAGCAGGGGGCTGAGTCTAAGAAGCCTGAGAATCAGAAAAAAAATATCCAGAAAGGCTTCCAAACACAGGAAGGACCACATAAGGTCTGGAAGAGTCCATCTGCAAGAGGGCATAATACCTCTTCATCTTCAGACATTTGGCAACTTTCCCACTGAAACTGCGCCATCATTTTTACTATGGTGTTCTCACCAGAAAGCTCCTCTATATCAGAATCGGGAGAAACAGTATCCTCACATCCTCTAACCTTAAAGTATGAGGGGAATGAATTTGAAAATATGCTAATAACTCTTCTCCAGAATGCAAGTCCACATCTTCAGACTCCCTCAATCGTTCAGAGGGAGTAGAAGAAAAAGGAACAGCAGAAGGCACAAACAACCCTTTTTTTTGGGGGGGCGAGGGGGGTTCAAGGTCATGAGGGCTTTGAAAAGGGAGTGAAATCCTGTCAACTCTTAATAGGGCTCTTTGGCCACAGGAGCCACAAGCTTGAGACTTTTCTCTTGAGGGGAACCTCTGCCCTAACAAGCATGGGAGGTCACAACCATGCCTAACTTAAATAAGGGAACCAGGGAATTCTTCCCTAACAAGTATTGAGGTAATTCCCCTAGGCCTTTCTGATATAAATCATCCACAACTCCCCCTTTCTCCTTTGCAGCAAAACTACACTCAGCCTCAGCAGATGTGCAGATAACCAACACCACACTGGCCACACAGAGGAAGCTGGCACTGGAACAGAATGGTCTTCGGGTTCTTCAACCAAATAGACTAGAACTCTCCAAACAAATTTTTTTTGACTTCTTAAGAGGCAGCTGAGCATCCAGGTGGATGGATTCAGAAGCCTTCGACTAGCAACTTCAGAAGACTGTTCTCCAAATAAATTGAAAGCAAAGACAAACAGCTAAGAAGGGTCTTTGGTACAAAAGCCTGGCAAATCTCACAGAGAATGTGATCATGGTCTGCATCTCCTCTTTCATGTAAAATGGTAAACAAAATCAAGGTACTTACCCTGCCATAGGCTAGGTGGCTGAAATAAAAAGAAAACTTCAAAAAACAAATTCAAAGTAGCAGCAATCGAACTGGCAGCAAATAATTTCTGAGAATTAGGGGCTTGTACACCACATATGTAGTTTACGTCCTAGATGTAGGCCATACGTCTGACATACAGCACTTGGAAGAGCTTAAGGCTTTGGTATGTTGGCCAGACATACGGCTATCATCAGTAGAATATACCTTTAGTAGCGAATACTGCAACAGTGATGATGAACATCAGACTCTGTGACAGGGGTTAGCCGATCAACAGAGTCAGAGGAGGGGATTCGGAGCTCTGTAAAGCTGCCAGTGTGGGTAGTTTGTGCAGGCAAAGAATCCCTATGGCACTGAGACAGTGTGAATGATGACCACTGCAGCACAGTTTCCTTTGGTAAGTCTAGCATCACTACTGCTTACCATATAGACAACATTCCACTTAAAATTGACGGTCATCGGGGTGTTTGGTACACAGAGTAATAAACTCTCATCATGTCTTTACGGTGATTAGAAACTCCTCCCACCTTGTACAGCTTATCCTTCCTGGCATCTCTTTATGGTCCAAAGAAGTTATAATCTCAACTTATTCATCCCTTATTAGGCCTGTCACTGAATACAATGCACCCTTTGACATTTACCTAGGCAAGCACCTAAATTAGCTTTTCAAACTTGTTTCCTCACCAAGATCTCAGATCTCAGTATCCTTGGTTACTGATAGATAAGCTCTGTCACTATATTCTGTGTCATACAGACTCATAAAGGGTGATCTCTGCTTAGCTTGTTATGCTATAAATAATCCAGCACTATTTGAACTCCCTTCACTTAAGTAGAACAAGTGGTTGAGCAAACACCCACTCTAGAGATCAACAAGACCAGATGGTATGACAGATACCCAAACTAAAAGTATAACCTGTTTCTGGAATAGGCTGCCCTTAACTATTAAGCAAAGTACTCCCTAGCGACCTCTAAAACCAATCTGGATGCCTGGATGGGTGATTGCAAATTTCCATTAGAAATATGTAAGAAAATCTTTTTAATGGGGGACACTGCTATTTCCCATTAGTACAGATGACTAGGCTGAGCTTCTGATGGACTGTTCTGGCCATATGTTTAGTAAGATGGAGTGGTTAATGTAGCAGTGGATCATTTTAATACCTACTGTGACTGCAAGTTTACTTACACAGCTGTACTATGTTCATCATTTGATCACTGCTGCAGAAGCATTAGCTATATGGGTAAGATTACCACAGCGTACAAGGACTGGGAGAAGGAAAATAAGGGTTCAAGAGACCCTGGAGAATGGTCCTAGCAAAGCCTACTCTAGACTTGAAAAGGGGGTCTAGTTTGTAGTGTTTCATAAAAATATGCAAGGAGGACCAAGTTGCTGCCTCTTTAATACTTGAGTCCATCCATTTCCAAAAATCCACTGAGGAATCGGAGGCCCTAGCGGAATGTGCTTAGTCCTGCCTGGATTTGACATGTTACGGTGGTATTAACAAAAAAGGAGATACATGGGGCAACTATTTGGAACTGGTCTGCTTTTGCACAGTTGCCCTGTTTTTCTTACCTTCATAAGAAATCTATAACTGATCAGAATTTCTTGAAGGTTTTAATCCTATCAAGATAGTACCAGAGTTGTCTGCAGACATCTAGAGCAAGAATCCTTTCTTGCTCATTCTTAGGATCTGGAAAGACAGATGGATAGCTTGGTTTAAAGTAAACTTAGATACCACTTTAGGCATAAATGAGTAGTTCTGAAAGCAATGCTATTTTTTTGAAAAAAATTAGATAAGGTTGACCCACCCATGACAGCTTTTGCCCAGCCCCCTGAACACAATTTATGAATTTCTCTCACAAAAGAGCATAAACATTAAAATACGGATTACAAAAAGTAATGAAGGCACCACAGTTTTCCAATTTAAAGAAAAGTTGCATGACAGTCAAAATAAAAATTAAATTCATAGCATAAAACAAACAGTTTCACTGAAAAAGTACTACTACAGTCATAACTTGTACAAGGTTACTGTCCAAAGATAAGTATCTGGAGTGATGCTAGCCGACCAATCCTCAAAACCCCACAAAAGTGCTCTTAAGTGACAAAAATGCTCTGACTGCCTTGGTGCCCAGACTGTTGATTTTCTTCCAGCTCTGCCCAAGCTACCCATGATCTGGGCAATTGGAAGGTACCTTTAAGCTGTGGAAGCTGTCTGTAATATCCAAGTAGGACATAATCCAGCTAGCCAACAATACTGTAAAAGTGATAAAATGATGAATATCTCTTTTTATACTGGTATGACAGTGCAAGTACCACATATGAGCATTAACTTTAACTCTCCAAAACTTCAGCGTACTCTTCAGTCAAGTCATAATAAAGTTGAAAATCTACAGAAAAATAAGATGCATTTCAGATGAGGTTCACCAAAGCAATTAAATGGTGTGCGACTTTACTGATGTAAATAAGCTATATACAAAAAACCTAAACTTACCCCCCCCCCCCCCAACACTCACAGTTTCTTTTACCTAACTTCTGTTAAGACAATACAACAGAAAAGACGCATGCTTCAAAGTTTCCAATATTTTTAATGAGTTACTACCCCTTACACTCAATTATAAAAGAATAGGAATCCATAAAAATATTTTCTTTTAATACACACTTAAAATACGTGGGCAAGCAGCTATTGTTGGTGGCTTTTGTCCCAGTACAGATTGTGCAATGATTGGAGTGACAGCTTTCAGTATAGTTTCAGCCAAATGATTAAGTGGAAGTGGGGATCAGAGGTGGGGGTAGAGGTAATTTACAGTGTAAGGGCACATAAACAGCAGTTTACTTCTTGAGGTTAAGCTCAAAGCATATTAGTGTCCTCTCTTTTTCCACTCTAATCTGATGATTGTCCAAAATGCATCCCGAGGCAGTCTGTCTTCCCCACAGACTTCAGTTTCTCTCCATTCATAGTGCATCCTTGTAAGCAAGGACCAGCACATGTAGAACTGGTTGCATAAACAGTAACGAGGAGTGTGGACCTTCTACTGTGGATGACACCTGATGCTGAAAAGCGGACATCTGCAGGTGTGCACACATGCATATCTGAGCCTCAGCATTTGGCTCACAATTCTGCAAACAAAGGGCCAACAGATTTCACACATTATTCAGCAAAGCCTAAACACTGCCATTCAGAATCTTTAAAAAAGGGGGTTACTTTTACACATAACAGAAGGCCTAATTATGCTAAGAAATACTGAAACCACAGCAAATAATTTAATCCTTTGTTCCTCCCAGAGGACAATGACAATTTCTTTTGTTCTGCTAAGAAAACTCTGATACAACACTAGGCCACTGTGGGTCAGCAGGGTTAGAACCACAGCAATTTCAGTTTAAAAGGATGTGAACAAGCACCCACCGCACTGAGTTAGCAATGGCAAAGAAAAGGGAATTCGTTTTTCCAAACAGAGCTCACTGCTGAGAATCACAGAAGCCACCCTTCTCCCCTACAGAGTGCGAGGGATAGGATAAAACTTTCCAGACATCAGCCCACTTTTCAGCAGACTGTAATCCAAGGCATCCCTCTCATGACAAACTGGTGACGATCAAAGTTTCTGAGGTCAGTTAGTGTCAGAGAGAATCAAGAGTTGCTTGTTTTCAGAGGTATTCTTGTAAAAAGTGCAGCAGCGTAATTTCATAGTGCTCTCCCGACTCCGGACATCGAATACTGTGTCTTTCATTGGGGTAAATCTGTTCAGAGAGAGGATGAACCAAACATTGTTAATTTGCAGGATTACAATGCAGCATGTTATGTGCATGTGACTGAACAGGAAGAATCAGAAAACTATGCCACAGCTACACTAAAAACAAATATAAAAAACTTAACAGTGAATGGAGACAGGACAATAACAATGACTATAACAATAACTGCACATAAACTAACACAATTTGCTTGAAACAATGTCAGTGCTGCAACGACACAGGGTTAATGAGAAATAACAGTTTAAAAGTGTGTACTGGTAAGCTCCACTACCAAGGAAAGCACTAGCAGTATCAAGATGGGTACCAGTAACTAATGCAAAGGCACAAATGTATAACGACTAGAGGCATGCAAAACAAAAGTGGCTACTGGTTTGGAGCTAGTTGTGAGGTGGATTTACTAAGCACTTGCTATCACTAGATCTAATTCTCACATTAACAAGTGAGTTGCATACAATTTTCACACCAGAAGTTTTCCCCTTTAACTTAATCATCATGCTGGTACTGTTACACTAAAGCTTTATAACATCCAATAAGACAGACATCACCTTCTCCATCAATGACTGTGACCCAAGAAATTCTATGCTGTTGCTGCTCTTTATTATATCTACCATTATGCCTTCTTCAGTCACCCACTGATAAATATGACTATTTCAAAATGGAAGAAGTAGGAAGGTAGTACATATAGATAAGTGTGTGTATGTTTAAGAAGCTATCCAAGGGCTTGCACAAGTGTATAAATACTGAGCATGTGCAAGTCTGACTGCAATTTTGTAGTAAGCTGTTGAGATGTAAGCATGCATGTATGTAAGGTCTGTCTGTTAATCAGTTTGTTCATATATTTTATGATGCTGCTGCCTATCCTGATGTGTTTCTATGTATTAAAGCATGTAAACAAAATACCCCACCTACTTGTGATCTATGTTAGAGAAGGACATGGTGTCAGAAGCGACATGTCTAAAGGGCATGAAGTTAGAGGCAGCATGGCTAAAATGAGTTAAGGCACTTGCTTGGAACTGGTGGAATATAAAAAAGTGAATCAAATGTGCATACTTTGCAAAACAGGTCAGAAATGAATTTCAGATATTAAAACTTGCTCAGCACCATTTCTTATTCATAAAATCTGAAATGGGGCATACAGAACATTCTAAACTATATTTGCATATACCGGTATGTAAGATATTGAAAAAAAATTAAAATTACTATGGAAAATGTTTGAAATAAAGTCTGAATTGCATAAAACAAATAAAATAAGGGGAAACAACTGCATTTTTGCAAAGCGTGTATTTTGCATATTAAGCAAAGATATTTGAGTTATCAAAGTGTATAAAGTGTTCGCTTGTTTGTGCAATGTTACAGTAAAGTTATTTCACAAAGTACAGCCATTACAATGCATATTTTGTAGAATACAACCATTACAGAGCATATTTCTCAAAGTACAGTATTTCGAAGAGTTTATTGTGCATCTGAATGCTATTGCAAGCTTGAACTGTTCATACATAATTACAAGGGCCATATTTTCAGTGCGTTTGTGGATACTTTGTGGGCATGGCAGACGGATTTTTAAAACCCAGTCGACTTGTGTTTGACATTAATACTTTTGAGAACTGGAGAGTGTTTGAGCAAGTGTACAATTTTCATACAGGCTGCATATTCTGATGAAGGTTACCATACAAAGGCATTCATTCTACTTAATTTAGCTGGGTCAGAAGCCATAAAGGAAGCGTTCATTTGTGTATGCACCTTCGGTCTACACCAGAGAGGGAAAACCATCATATCATTGTACAGGCTGAGTCAAGGGAGGACCCAGTGCGCTTAAAAGAGTAAATTTAGAGAAATGTGTAACCCCCAAACAAATGTTACAATGGAAAGGCACTTACTTTACAAAAGGGATCAAAAGCCTGGTGGAACTTTTGCAGCATGTATAACTGACCTGAGAAATTAAGCTAAAATGTGCAGATTTGGTGTAAAAGATTATGCTGTGAGAAAGATTTTGCTTTGTGACAGTGATTTAACTTTGAATAAGGCCACTGAGATTTGTCAGCTATACAAGCTCACAGAAAAGCACACAAATATACTTACAAATGAGAACAGCTCTAGAAGGCGCAGTGATAAACCTTATGTTGCTAAAAAAAAAGTCTGTAATGCGGAACAGAGTTCCACATTAAAGAACTGAGCTCACTCAGTAGCTCTGCACTAAACACGGAGCTTCTCGTGTTTAATGCATTGCAGTTCCGCATTCAACGCAAGTAGCTCCGTGTTTAGTGATTTTTGATTGGCCTATATACAGGCATATGGGCCAATCAAAAATCGCTAAACACGGAGCTTCTCGTGTTTAATGCGGAACACAAGAAGCTCCGTGTTTAGCAATTTTTGAAAAAAAAAAAAAAAGCGGAGGCTGGCCAGGATTTAAACCGGCAGGGCGGGACTTGGGATCAGGCTGCTGATCTTGGGACAGTCCTGCCCAAATAGGGATGTCTGGCAACCCTGGCCCAGAGACAGTTTGAAAATGGGACTGCTTTCATTTAATAAAGTCCACCAAGTTAGCTTGAAAGACCACTACTCTAATTTTGCCCAGTATATTTTCTCTACCTATGCTGATCTTTTCGAAGACAAACTTCCAGTTGCGTACTCCATGAAGTTAGACCCAGAAGTCAGTCCAGTTATCAGGGCAGCACGAAAAGTTCTAATAGCCATGCAGGGCAGAGTTAAAACTGAGCAAGATAAAATGGTGCGACAAGGTGTGATTTTTTTCCAGTTGAAACTCCAACTGAATGGGTATCTTATATGGTAGTAGCTCTTACAAAAAGCTCTGATGACATCAGAATATGTATTGATCCACAAGATTTGAGCAAAGTGCTGAAAAGACCTCCTCATCCAATGCACACAGTCTAGGTCGCTGCAGCCTTGATGCCAAATGTCACTGTTTTTACCCTCTTATATACAGAGAGTTCATTTTGGCAAATTCAGATTGACAAGGAATAGTCATTGCTAACTACTTTCAGTACCCTATTTGGCAGTTACTGATTTTTGAGAATGCCATTTGGGATAAATTCTGTAATTGAAGTCTTTCAACATGCAATGGAACAACTTTTTTCTGGGTATCCTTGTGCTATCATAGTAGACATATTAGGAGGTAATGGTGAAGCAAACATACCTATCAACTGTACAGGCTTTCGCAGAATGTCCAGATTTTTGCTTTATATTTTTGGTCCATTTTTCATAAAATTGTGGCTTTCTGGCAAATTAGTGGCAAATAAAGATTGATGTTAGAAAATAATGACAGGCATTTGAATTTTTAGGCTTCACACACTTCAGAAAATTAATGCTAATGCAAACAGTACAGTTGTGTACACTTACCATAAATGTAGATGTTAGAGTGTATTCACTGTTGCAGCCATTACATTTGGGTAATCTGCTTGCAGGTTGCCCTCAGTTGGCATGATTAACAAAGTCTTGGGTCCTGCATTGGTTGCTGTCCCTTCTTCCATGACGTCAGGTCATCGGGTATAAAACATGCAGTCGACGCCATTACATCAGTTTTTCTTGCCCCAGATGTCAGGTGCCCCCAATGGGAAGCAATTAAACATAAAAGCACAAAGATGTACCTCCAACAAAAAAGCAAATACACCAAAAAGGCTTTTAAGCATAGTAAAGGAAAGTAGAGGTATAGCCAAAAGACGTTAGGGGGCTGGAGGGAAGATAACCAGGACTGCAACAGTGAATAGACTCTAACATCTACATTTTTGATAAGTGTACACAACTATACTATGTTCTTCGTGTTTCACTGTTGCAGTCATTACATTTGGGTAGATTCCCAAACCTATGATTGGGAGGAGGAAGAGTTTAGACAGCATTAGGGCCAGCTATAAGGCCCTGCAAGACTGCAGTGGCGAAGCCAGCTCTGGATTTAGAGAAAATTGGCAAATGATAATGCTTGGTGAAAGTATGTACAGAACTCCAGGTAGCAGCTTCTAGTATGTCCCTGGTAGGGATGCCTCTGAGAAAGGCTGTAGAGGTAGATGCAGCCCTGGTGGAGTGAGGTCTGATTCCCTGGGGGATAGGTTTTCCATGGTGTTTATAGCAGAAATTAATGCAACGGCTTATCCATTTAGAAATGGTTTGCTTTGAAACAGCCTTCCCCCCCTGCAGCAAATGCTACCAGCAGTTGTTCAGATTTCCTTTGAGGTTTAGTCCTGTCCAAGTAGAATCTAAGTTGTCTGTGCACATCTAAGGAATGCAATATCCGTTCCCCTTTATTCTGTGGATTGGGAAAGAAGGTTGGCAAATTAAGAGCCACACTGGATACCACCTTGGGCATGAAGGATGGATTGATTCTGAGTGACACCCTGTCCGCATGAAAGATGATGAAAGGCTCCACTGTCATAAGGGCCAGTCATTCAGACACCCTTCTAGCTGAAGTGATTGCTAAAAGGAAAGCTTTTTTCCAAAAAAGAACTTTTAAGTCTGCAGTAGAGTGAGTTTCTCCAAGACAAAGTTAAGGTCCCAGGCCGAGGTTGGAGCTCTCCTGATTGGTCTCAAATCTTTGGCCCCTCTGAGGAACTGCTTGAGCAGTGGATGAGAAAAGAGGGGAGGTTCTGTGTTATAATGAGCTGAAACGGCTGAAGCGTGGATTTTAATGGAGGAAAAAGACAGGCCCGTGTGAAGCATCTCAGTTAAGTATTGCAAAATCTGAGGTAAATTGGGTGCTGCTGTGCTCATCCCTTGAGATTGGTTCCAGGCACAGAATCTTTTCCATTTTTCAGCATAGGATTTACTAGTACTACTAGTACTAGACCTCCTTGCCTCTAAGATGATATCCATCACAGGTTTGCTGAGGGATGGTAAAGGAGAGATTAAGTAATTAGCCAGGCTGCAAGGTTCAGTGTTGCAAGCTGAGGGTGCAGAATCTGGTGGTTCTGCTGAGACAGCAGGGAAGGAGTCTGAGGCACGTGCCATGGAGATAACCGTGACACACTGCGCAGGAGGGGGTACCAGTGTTGGCGCGGCCAGTCTGGCGTAATCAAAACCATCCTTGGTTTGTCCTGTTTGACTTTTAGTAGTACTTTGGAGAGTAGAGGCAGAGGGGGGAAGGCAAAGACTGATAGGTTTTTCCAGCTGAAGAATAGAGCATCCACTTTCCAGGCTTGTTTGTGGGGAGTCCTTGTGCAAAATTTGTCCAATTGATAGTTCTGGTGAGAGGCAAACAAGTCTATATCTGGGCTCCCCCATTTGCTTGTCAACATGTTGAAAATCCTTGGTTCCAGTTTCCACTCGTGTGGGTCCATGAGGTTTCTGCTTAGTCCGTCTGCCAGTGTATTTAGTTTTCCTGGCAGGAATTGAGCTTGTAGGTCCACTTAGTAGTTCAAGGCTGTGTTCCACACTGCCATGGGCTAGTCTGCAGAGTGGGTAAGAATGTGATAGTTTATGTACCGCATAACAGTGGTGTTGTCCGTCTTTACCATTAGTTGTCCTGGAAGAATGTGGTCCTTGAAGTCTGTCAGAGCATTCTGTACAGCTAACATTTCTTTTTGATTTATGTGCAGGTTAATTTGACTTGGGTTCCATTTGCCCTGAATGCACTTCCCTGCCAGGTGAGCCCCTCATGCATAGTCTGATGCATCTGTTAAAATTTGGGCGGCAGAGGGTGGTGTGAAAGGTAGTCCCCTGTTTTGGTAGCAGGCCTCTGCCCACCAATGGAACTCTAGGCATAGGCAAGGTATGACAGGAATCCTTGCTTCTAGATCCTGTGAATGTTGACACCATAGGCTTTTGAGATACTACTGTAGTTTCCTCATATGCATCTTTGCATATGGAATTAGAAGAATGCAGGAGGCCATGAACCCCAAGGCTTGCAGTATTTGCCTTGCAGATAGCTGGGTTTTTGTGGCAACTTGTTTGAAGTAAGTTGTCAAATGAATCCGTTTCTCTGGCATGAGGAAAGCCATCTGGGAAGTTGTATTCAAGCTTGCTCCCAGGAATATAATTTGTTGGCAGAGTACCAGGTGGTATTTCTTTTCACTTATGGTGAACCCCAGACAAGTCAGTACCCTCTGAACATAGGCCAGATGATTCAAAAGAATGTCCTTGCTTTCTGCCTGAATTTGACAATCGTCAAGGTATGGGTATATTTGAATACTTATTTGCCTGCAAAATGCAATGACTGGAGCTAGGTACTCTGTGAATACCCTGGGTGCAGTAGATAAGCCAAAGGGCAGTGCAGAGAACTGATAGTGCATGTAGCCTGCTTTGAAGTGTAGGTATCTTCTGCAAGACTCCCTGATAGGGATGTGCAGGTATGCTTCTTTTAAGTCTAGTGTTGCCAACCAGGCATCCTTGCTTAGCATAGGAAGCAGCTGTTGAAGAGTCAGCATTTTGAATTTTGGAATCACCAGAAAGGTGTTTAGAATAGAAAGGTCCAGGATAGGACGCCATGTATTGCCTTTTCTGGGTACAAGGAAAAGTCTCTTATAGAAGCCTTGTCCCTTTTCCTCTTCTGGCACCAACTGAATAGCTCCCATGTTTAAGAGAGAGAGTACTTGATTTTGGGCCTCTGCCCACTGATTTGGGGGTAGATCTGGCCACCCGCTTTGTTTTGGTAATGTGTGGAAATGAAATCTGTATCCTTGGGACACTACATTTAAAACCCATTTGTCCTGGGCAACGAGTTCCCAGTTTTTCCCCTGCGACCAATCTTTCTGCCTAAAGGAGCATTCAGTTGGGAAGTGCTTGGAAGTATTAAAAGCAAGTCATTGTGAGTTTTCCATGGGGAGTCTTACTACTCCCAGGTTTGCGTCCGGAAACCCCCCACTGCCTAGTCTTGTGTGTCCCTTGGGACTGAAACATGGGATTTCGGCTGTCTGGGTTTGGCTTGAGAAGACCTGGAAGGGGCTGGAAAGGACCAATTTTTAGAGGGCCAGTGCCTACTAAATCTAGGAGGCTGAACTTGTAAGAAATCTTTAACAGTTTGCATAGATTTAGCTTTATCTTCCATCTTTTGAAGAATTTCCTCAGTCTTGTTGCCAAACAGGCGGTCCTGATTTAAGGGAGCATCCAAAAATTTAGCTTTAACATGATCAGGCAAACCTTGCTCCTTAAGCCAAGCATGCCTTCTGAGCACAGCCCCAGTAACAGCAGCCCTGCAAGAGGCCTCTAATGAATCAAATCCACATTGCAAAGTATGTTTTCCAACCTGTTCAGCAGAATGCATTAAATCCTTTAATTCTTTATTTTCAGCACAGTCAGGAATTAACATCATTTTTTGTTTAAGCAATCCAATAACATGTTGTTGATACTTCAACATATGAAACTGGCAGTTTAAAGCCCTAATGGCCAAAGGCTGCAGAAGTGTAAACTTTCTTACCCCCATCTATCCAGCACCCTGGAGTCTCTATCATAGGGGGGTAGGATTTTTAGCAGTAGAAGCCTTAAATCCCTTGGGTCCCTGTGAGATGGTCTCTGGATCCGCAATAGGATTTTTAAAAAGAAACTTGTGAGAATCCGGAACCCTGTAATATCTGTCAGGTTTTCTGGGAGCAGGAGGCAAAGAATCAGGGGCCAAACTAGATTCTGAAAAGGCATCATCAACAATGTCTAGTGCAGGAGGTATAGCTAAAGGCCTATGCTGAGGCAGGAGTAAGAAATCTCTAAGCCTCTTTTTTGAATCAGAAAAATCCTGGCTTTCGCTGTGGAAATGCTCCCTTAGAGTATGTAAGGTTTCACCAAAAGAAAAATCCTCTGGAGGGGAAGCAGAGGGAAGAGAATCCTCTGCATCAGAATCCTCATAAGTAGATAAGGGCAAATCCAGATCAACAGAAGAATCAGAAAAATCAGAATCCTGTTCAGAAGATTCATAAACCACTTCAGTCCTAGGTCTCTTAGAAGGGGGAGGTTGGCTTCCCCTGATTAGAGTTATAAGATCTTCAGCCATTCTTATTTGTTTTTTAGGCATAGTGGCCTGAGCATGCTGCCTGGGCATCGGTTTCTTAGGCATGGTTCGAGATTTTGGCCTAAATGAAGGAGGCATCGATTTAATATGCAAGTCCGTAGGCCTGAATACACCCTCAGAAGCCGGTGTCTGCACAGCGGCTCCGGACCCATCCAAGGTAGAGACATCTGTAGGTTCCACAGTTGAAGCATCTCGCGGCATACCGGACTCCAAATGGGTCTCAGTAGAGGCCTGCGAGTCAGAAGTAGCGGGTATCAGGGGCTTAAAAATGAACAGCAACCAATGGTTAAACCAACACAAACCAAATAAAAAACATCCAGGGAAACGAAGCGTTCTGTTCTGCTTTTAATCCAACGTATAGGGAGTAAACCAACTTAGTGAAAGCAGTATATAAAACAAACTTGAATAGTAACAATAAATAAATGTAGAAAATCTCATGCACGTTTTTCATCACAGTAAAGCTGTAACTTCCTCAGATAATACATTCCTAAATCCTTCTCTATTTATATAGATAAATTTCCCGCTTAATTCATTCTAACCTATTAGGCTTAAGAGGACAATTCAAACGTCATTCCCTATTATCTCATTAAAAACTTCCATTGATTCATAAGCTTAAAATTTTAATGCACTTTGTAAAAGATGTGTTTGAACAACAAAATACTTTATAGTTGCCATACAAAACCATTAAAAACTTGGTTCCAATAAAAAGATTTTTAAAAAACACAGATTAAAAATGTAGTTTAAAAACAGTTTAAAAACATGAAATGTATATTCATTGTATTAGGTTACAAAGGGTTCAGGCTCCCTCTTGTGCCCAAATATGAAAATTGCTATTAAAAACAGTAAAAGAAGAGAAAAAAAGTATTCTGTCTTCTTTTTATAATTTAGCAGCTCTCATTTTTAGCAAGGATTTGATATCATTTAGGCCTGGGGGAGCTGCAGCGTCTAGTGTCAATTGCCACTACATTTCTTTGTATTCAATCCTCTCCTCTCAAAGGCCTCCCCTAATATCTTTTTTCACCCCCTCAAGGACAAAAAAGGAAAATTTAGCCTCTCTACATTCCGTGCTGTGCTTGTACATGGCATTGGTTTCTTTCTTATTCTCAATGTCATTTAAATGTTCGTAGATCCTTCTTTTTAATTTTCTTTCTTTCTGTCTTTCCAATATAGAAGGACCCGCAAACCTCACACCAAATAGACCAGTCCAAAGGATTCACAGTTAAAAAATCCCTTACTTATATCAGTAGTCTAGCTCTACTTACTAGGTTAACTTCACTTTTGCCAATTACATACTTGCACTGACTACAACTTCCACATCTAAATGTACTTATTCTTTGTCTGGTATTATTTTCTGTAGCATTCTCTAGCAAACTTTTTAGGTTAACTGAGTTACTATAAACAAACCTTAGGTTACTTGATGGAAGCCCTTTTAGGTCTGTAATACCTACAAACCTTGACCATTCCTTTTCAATTATTTTTCTAATATGTGGGGTACTCGCATTAAACTCCAAAATTATGGCATGATTAAAATCTTTAGTACTTTGAGTTCCATTACCATGTTCTTTGGAAATGTTTTCATTCATGTCACCTAAAATCGGTTTGAAATGTGAATCCCTTTTTGCACTCACTTCTTTCCTCAGATCTTTTAACATTTCCTCGGGGTAGTCTCTTTCCCTGAACATCTTAATGAGGAAGTCTAACTCATTATTAAATTCACATTCCTCAGATGTCATCCGGCTCCCCCTGACAAACTGCCCTTTCACTATGTTTTTCTTACAGTGAAAAGGGCGAGCACTATTGAAGTGTAAAAAATAATTTGTGTATGTAACTTTTCTAAATACCTTTGAATGAAATCTCCCTTCCTTTTTATATATTTCTACATCCAGATATTGAAGGGTGTCATTCTTTATATTCCATGTAAAATCAAGAAAAGTTGTAGTCTTTTGCACCATTTCTATTAATTCTGTAATAACCTCCATCCCCTGTCCAAAAAATACATATATCATACAGAAAACGCTTATAAAGATACCAAGAGGTACTGAAAGGGGAATTTAAAGCAAATTTCTCCTCCATCGAGCCAGTACAAGATTGGCATACTTGGGGGCACATGCAGCCCCCATTGCTACTCCCTTGGTCTGGTGATAAAATTCTCTGTGAAAAAACAAGTAATTGTGTTTCAATACTAAGTCCATAAGCTGTAAACCTATCAACCTTTCTTCGTTATTAATTTCAGTGTCTTCATATAAAATTTCTTCTAACATTTGTAACCCTTCTAAATGTGGGATGCTAGAAAAGAGATCCATTACATCAATAGTGATAAATGTAGTATTTGATGTTTCAAAATTCTTATCTATTTCCTTTAGTAGGTCCCAAGAATCCTTAAGTATGTTTTTCCTTTTAAGCCATATTTTCTTCAGTTTATCAATATATTTGGCTAAAGGTAAAGTCTTGGAACCATCTGCAGAAACTATTAATCTCAATGGGGGATTTCTCTCATTTTTATGGATCTTAGGTATTCCAAACACTGATAGAATTTTTGTTTTTTCTACTGTAAGATAAGCATATATTTTTTGATCTATTAGTCCTTCCAACAGCAGGTCCTTAAGGACAATATCTATTTTACTGTAACCAATGTTGATTTCATTTTTAGACAGCGTATCGCGTAGTGTCTTTTAACAAGTCATTCTTTTTACCTTCGTATGACATGTCCATAAGCACCATTCCACCCCCTTATCAGGTTTCATAACCCTTACTTCTTTGCCCCTTCTTAGATTATTTAATTTGTTTTTCTTTTTCACTTAAGTTTCCTTTAAAGTGGATATGTTGATACTTTCCCCTAATTTCTCTCTCAATAATTTTTTCCAAATTTCTTAATTGGGGATATAATGGGGGGGGGGGTAATAGTACTTTGTATAGTTCATTTGAATTAGTATTATCTTGATTAACAAGCAAACCTAAATTAATCTTCCTAAAAAAATTTTGAGATCCATAAGTGTCCTTGCCACATCTCCTTTTTTCCTAGGAATGTATTTAAGCCCTTTGGAAAATAAACTAAAATGTTCCTGCTCCAATTTCAAGGCGCTAAAGTTAGATAGTGAAATTGTTAAAAGAACTTTTGTATTCTCCTACTTCATTTACCATGAATTCAGAGGTGGGGGGATGTGTAATATCCTTCTCCAGTTAGTAGCTGTCCTTCTCACCTCTCCATTGAAAATTTTGGTTCTGTTTGTAACCCTGTTTAAAATTCTGGTGTTGGTAATTATAATCCCCCTTGTTCTTCATCCTTTCTGATCTACGTAGGGGCCTTTCTTCTTCAAACTCATCTAATTCGTTAGCATTTTCACCAACACTTGTCATTTCTCTATCATTCCCAAGAACATTTTTCTGTCCATATTCCCCCTTAAAAACATGTTTATGTGGTTTAGGGTAACTTATGTTATTCTGATATTCCCGAAGGTCTCTTTCTGGCTTCCTTATTTTTCTGTTCACTAAATCTGCACATTTAGCATCTATACTGTCTTTTAACTTATAGTATTTAACTTTTTCTTCTTCAATACTGAAAATTAAATCCTCCCTAATACATTTGTCTAACAAATCTATTTGTTTATTCAATTCATCCTTTACTCTTTCATTTTCTTTAATCATAAGTCTCAAAACATCAATTCCACATCGATTAAATAACTCTAGTAAATCCTTATGATAATCACTCCCTTCTAATACATTGTTAGGGAACTTATAAACTCTTAAGCCCTTAGGCACCACTTCTTTTATTATACAGCGTTTTAAATATGCATTCTCAACTTCTAAACTTATAAATTTCATCATGTATTTTGATAACATTTCTAATTTATTACTATAGGACTCATTTACTTCAGGTACTTTATTCAAATTGTCACAAAATTTGCTTGTAAAGCTAACCTGAAGCCAGTCTCTCAGTCCATTGCCTTGGTTACTAACTGCTCCTGCATACGAGCGTGCATTCTGTCCTGGTGGTATGACAACACGCAAACCGCCTTCTCCATTATCGGGTGTAGTTGATTCTCTCAAAATTGCAGGAGTATCAGCAAAATCCTGCTCGTTGCTTCCATTAGAAACACCTGTTTCTTTAACATCAACTTTCCATTTTCCTCCATTACGCTGGGCTTGGGGCAGTTTCGCTATACCTGTCTTTACTCTAGCCACCTCTCCTTTGTGAAGTTCACAAATTCTATCAGGGATTGGCTGACAAGCATCATAAGCTCTATCAATTGGGTGAGCTGACTAACACATTTGCGAAACTGTCCCGCCTCCTCTCTTAGGTTAGTTAAGCCTCCAGAAACAATAACTTCTGATTCCCCTGCCATGCTGCTTTCAGTGACTGAAAACTCAAAAACAAACCGTAACCAATGGTTAAACCAACATTTAGACCAAATAAAAAACCATCCAGGGAAACTAAGCGTTCTGTTCTGCTTTTAATCCAACATATAGGTAGTAAACCAACTTAAGTGAAAGCAATATAAAACAAACTTGAATAGTAACAATAAATTTATTTATTTATTTATTTATTTATTTGCAGTTGGTTTACCAGGATAGTCCATTGGGCCAAAAGAACCCGTTTTCAATGGAGTCCTGGGGAGAAAAGCTCCAGCACATAAAACTAAGTTACATTCACAAGATAGCTAACTATTATTAAATTATACAAGAAGTGGGTAAAACATTTAGTTCAAAAGTCAAGCAGTATTCAAAAATACAATAAATGAATATTAATGTGATGTACATGAGCTGAGACAATAAGGAGATAACATAGCAGAGTTGTGTTGGAGAAGGAGCACAACAATTACAGTACAGTGTAGTTATTCAGAAGGAAACACGCTTTGTTAGGTAAAGTTGAGCCTGAATGCATACAGGAGGTAGGATGACATATATTTATGAGGGGTGGGAGCAAGAACAATCCCATTGGGACCTAAGATGTGAGTGAAGAGATTTTTGAATAGGTAGTGATTAGAGGTGGAATGGATGGATGGTGGGAGTGAGTTCCAGAGACGGGAAAGGTTAGAGGATAATAAGTGTTTACCTGGGGGGTGAGATGGTTTATGGACTTCTAGTAGGTTTTGATTGTTGGACCTTAAGACTCTATTTGGAAGGTGCATTTTGAAGGCAGAAGACAGAGAGGGACAAAGAGAGGGGTTGAAAATAAGCTTATGAGCTAAAGTCAGCTGTATATAGTTAAGATGATTAGGTAGTTCGAGCCAGTTTAGTTTTTGGAGAGAGGAACAGTGGTGGGTGGAGGACCTATGGCTATTAGCGAATTTGGCAATTTTGTTATAACAGGAGGAAAGCTGGCTTTTAGAGAGGACTGAAGATTAGTCAGTAATGGAGCACCGTAGAGAAGAGAGGGAATGAGAAAGGAGGAAGCGAGAGTGGATTTGGAGGAACTAGTAAGATACTGATTTTGACGGTAGAGCATACCTAGTTTTTGATGTGTTTTCTTAATATTTAGTTGTAGATGGGAGTTGAATTTAAGTTGATTGTCAATTAGAACACCTAGTAGCTTGGTTTCAGATACCAGTTCCAAGGGTGAGTTGTTTTGGCTGGTAATTGAGAAAGAGTTTGTGTCAAAAGAAGTAGATTTGGAGGGGGTAAATACCATTAGCTTTGTTTTGGAGGTGTTGAGTGCCAAGTGATTTATTTTCATCCAATGCTCAGTAATTGAGAAAGCTTCCTGAGTCAGTTTTTGGAGAAGAGAGGGGGAGGTGGCAGAGCAGATAATTGTAGAATCGTCTGCATATTGGATGATGTTTGCAAGAGGGATGGATTTGTGGAAGTCATTTATAAATATATTAAAGAGGATAGGACCAAGAATAGATCCTTGGGGAACTCCAGTGGGTGTAGTAAGGAAAGAGGAAGTGGCCTTTTTCCATATTACGGCTTGGTGTCTGTTTGATAAATAACTGGAGAACCAGTTTATGGAGGTGGGAGAGAGGTTAAGTTCTGATAGTTTGGATAGGAGCAGGCTATGTGAAATAGTATCAAGGCCGTGGAGAGGTCTAGTAGTAAGGTGGAAACAATGTGGCCGGAGTCACGTGCTCTATTAACAGTCTCAAGAAAGGACAGGAGGGCTGTCATGGTGCTATGATTTGGCCTGAATCCGTGTTGTGTAGGGGTTAAAAGGTTGTTATCTATGAGGTGTGGTAGGAGTTGAAGCTGGATACACTTTTCCAGGATTTTAGATATAGGGAGAGGATAGCAATAGGGGAAGTTATTTATATTGCAGTTGTTGCCTCCTTTATGGAGGGGGATGATGAAGGCTTGCTTCCATAGCAGAGGTACAGTACATTCATGGATGGAGCGGTTGATTAGAATGCTGATGGGATAGGCAATTGCCTCCGCGGCTATACTAAGGAAATAAGAGGGAATGTTGTCTGGAGCGTTGGTGCATGGCTTTAGTTTCTGAAGGAGTTTCTTTATGGTGGAAGTAGGGATAGGTTTAAATGAGAATAGAGAAACGTTGGGAGAGAGAGAACTAGAGGAAGATATGGGTGAAGAGGGGGTTAGAGTAGTGGAAGAGGAGGAAGATTGACAGTGAGAAGATGGGAATGTGGTGGAAGTGGTGATGACGGGAGGGTTATTTGCAGGAGAGATTGGGGGTGTATTAGGTGAAGAGGAGGGGTGTGTGAAGGAGGATGTAAGTTTGCTAATAGAATCGATGAAAAATGAGTTGAACTGTGTAGCTAGATCTAGGTCTGGGCTATTTGGGTCTGGAGTTGGGGTGTGTGGTTTGCTGGGGTTTAGGAGGGTGGAGATCCCCTTCCAGAATTTTTGTGGGTTAGTTTTATTGTTGTTTTGGAGTGTAAAGAAGTATTTTTGTCTGTCGGAGATTATAAGCTTTTTTACTTTATTTCGAAGGGTTTTGTAAGCAATATGTTGTTCTGGGGTCTTATTTCTCAGATAGAGTCTCCAGGCTTTGTTTCTAAGGTGCATGGTAGATAGTGTGGTTTTGGTTAACCAGGGGGCAGAGTTTGTTTTTATTCTTTTTGTTCTTATAGGGGCTTGGTAATCAAGTATTTCTAAGAAGGTAAGGTTAAAGTGAGCAACTGCGTCTTCTAAAGGTAGTGTCTTTAGAATGTTCCAATTTACTGCTTTTAGAGAATATATGAAGGTTGATGGGTTAAAATTTTTGTCATTGCGGGTAGTGATGATATTATGGGTGCGGTAAGAGATGCAAGGGAGACGGCGAGTGAAAATTGGCAAGTGATCACTAAGAGGGTCGGGAAGAGTACCACTGTCAGAGAAATAGTGGGGATGTGACACTAGAATCCAGTCAAGGATGGTGCCACAAGAGGGGTTTGGTGATGGGTGTGTAATAGTATTGATTAGTTGGGAAAACTTAAATAGGTTGATATTAAGAGGGTTGTTTGAAGACTGGATGGAGGCCCAGTTGATATTTACGTCCCCTAAGATTATGGTTTCATTGCTGATATTGTTAGAGAGCCATGAGAGGATGTTTTCAAGTGTGGAAATATTATCCCCTGGGGGAATGTAAAGGGATGCTAAACAGATGTATTTGTGCTTGTTGACTTGTAGGAGAGTGAGGAGTATTTCAGCATTATTAAATTTAGGAGTAGGTTTATCATAGGGGGTAACTAGCAAGGAAGAAGAATATAGGAGAGCAACTCCGCCACCTTTTTTGTGGGTCCTGTCTTTTCGAATGATTGAGTATCTAGGTGGAGTAATTTCAGAATCTTTTATAGATGGTTTTAACCATGTTTCTGAAATAGATAGTATGTCAGGTTTGTTATACATGAGCCATGCATGGAGGGTAGGGACTTTGTTGACAATACTTTGTGAGTTTAGAGAAGTAAAATATATTGGCCTGTGTGAGGAGGAAGACGTGGAGGGGCCAGGGTTGGGATGGATGTCACCAGATAAAAGACTGGTGATGAGATGAAAGATTGGGTTAAAAAGGAGATTGAGTAGAGTAAAGAAATGATTAGGATCTGTACTGGTGCTCAGAGGGTCATTAGGTACTATGGGGATAGGGTTCCTTAGAGAGGGGAAAACTTTGAAAGAGAATGTTAGAAGTTGTGTTATTGGGTATAGGTGGGGAGAAATAGGAGAGTGAAAGGGTGAGAGAGGGGAGTTTAGGTGGTAGGTTGTATGATAAAGTTGTGAATGGAACGAAGAAGGAGGTTGGGTAAGGTAATAAAGATATGATAGTTTAATAGATAGTAATAGTAACATAGAGATGGATGGGGGATTTAGAGGCATGACTGTAAGTAACTTGGTGGTAGGTGTTAAGGTTGTGTTATCTATGTTGTATGTTTATTGTGTAGTGGAATAAAGAGAGTATTGCAGTGTACAATAGAGTAAGAAGCAGTAGGAGTAGTGCTAGGGGTGAGAGTTAGAAATGAGGTGTAATATTATAGGTAAGCTGTAGGTGTGGTTACAATTGGATGATAGGCTGATAGGGGGTGTGTTTAGGGGGGTTGTGTGTGATTGGTGTAGGGAGGAAGTGGGAGTGGTAATAAGAGGGATATAGCTGGATGCACTAGGGGCGGGTGGGATTTGGGGGCAGGGTAGGGGAGCGGAGTGAGCCCGCAGGGCGAACGGAGCGGGAAGAGACAAGGAGTCCTGAATCCAAGAAGACAATCAGTGAGAAGAGAGAGACAAGAGAGGTGAGTGTAGAGGTGGAAAGTATAACAGGGAGGTGAGAGGCTTAACAGTGGGAGATATAGGATGCTTAGAGGGGTGGATAAAGATATTAGACTCTTAGGGCACAGTAAAACTATTAAAACACAGGGTTTAACTAGAATCTAGTAAAGGTGTGCTAGTACGAGAAGAGTTATAGTGAAGAACAGAAGGTGTAGCTAGTAAGATATAAAGGGAGAGAGTGAGGGTATAAGTTAGACAGCAAGTAAAGAGGCGCCACCTAGTGGGCAGAGACCTGAATTACAGAGTATGCCACAGCTGAGGTATTGCCAGGCTGAAAGGGAAAGAGGAGATGAAGGAGAGGAACCAGTATAGATCTGGACTAGCAGGATAAAAAAAATGGAAAATAGAGTGGGAGATAGGCTAGAAGTGGGGATATGACAGACTGCTATGGGAGGGGGGGGGGATTGGCTGCTGCCGTACCACACTCGAGAGGCTCACCTAACCTGGCAGAGTAGTTAAGTATTATTATGGATACAGTCTTAAGTTAACTCTAGCAAACGTACTTTCTGTTTCAGTGTTCCAGGGTGAACTCTCAGGGAGCTGGTAGGTGAACTATTTTACACAGAAAGTGATACCATGTGTATCAAGGCAGGGCAGTTTCAGGCAGTCAGGGTTAGAACTAGGAACTCAGAGCTGCAATGTATAGAGAGAGAGAGAGAGAGAAACAGGTCATGAGGGAAGCAATATAATAGCTAGACAACACAGGTTAACCTTTAAATAGCCAATATTAGTATATCAAAACCCAGCAGGAAAGACATAGTATGCAACACAGGTAATATATTTATATAGTGGTCTTACTATATGCAAACTTAATGAAAAACAATAGCGTACGTATGTGGCAAATATACAGTGATAGAGCATCAGGCAGATTCTAGTAAAGGATAGCACAATTTGTTAGGTCCCATAGGTTGAACGCTGGCAGATAAATGTGAAACGGCGCCAAAATAATAGAATGCCAGCTGTGTACTTTTCTGCTAAAGCAATAAAAGTATAACATATACACGCAGCCTTTTTACATATTTTAACAAATAAAGTGTAGTTAAAAGACTGGGAATTATAAATAGAGACTAAAAATGTGAGTAGAAGGCGTTATCGTAGTGTGAATAGGTTATTATTGCCAAACAGTGGATTTCCCACGTGCACAACGCCGATAGATAAATTAGCGTGGCCAAGATTACAACTATTTAAAGAGTAAAAACATACACATTATGCTTTCCTGGTAAGTAAACGTAGAAAATCTCATGCACGTTTTTCGTCACAGCAAAGCTGTAACTTTCTCAGATAATACATTCCTAAATCCTTCTCTATTTATACAAATAAATTTCTCACAATTCATCAGGGTATCAGGGGCTGCAAAAGCGCCTCACTGAGTAAAGGTGAACTGGCGACTGGTTTAGGAGAAGCAGCTTTGGACCTCGGCGACCTGTCTCTGTCTTTATCTGTGTTTTTTCGGAATCCTGGTAATAGGATGGCTAACCGATGACATTTCTGGATAATTAAACAGATAACCGAAATATTTAGAAGCGAAAATATACAGGCGACGGATAGTGCGCTGATTAAATAAAGCACAAAACAGACAGCAAGGTACGTCATGGTCAGGGCCTAGGCAAGGAATACAGTACGAATGAAAATCTTTGTGAGGTATTTGCTTTCCACAAGTAATGCAATTATTAACTGTTACTGACATCGGTAAGGAGCAAGAAAATGTTTCCCCAATGGGGTACTTAGCTTTAGTTGAAGCCTTCGGTTCTGAAACTAGAAAACGAAAATTTCAGGAGTCAGCCGACCAGCACTTGCAAACGGCTTCTGCTTCAGGCACCGCACGGCAATAAAGACTGATGTAATGGCGTCGACTGCATGTTTTATACCCCTGATGACCTGACGTCATGGAAGGGAGAGCAACTGATGCAGGACCCAAATACTTCATTAATCAGGCCAACTGAGGGATACTGCAAGCAGATAACTCAAATATAATGACTGCAACAGTGAAACACGATCATCTGCAAGTCTACAGACTCTCAGAAACTATGATGTTCAGAAACCAGTTACACTTTCCTGTGATGCTTCGAAATTTGGTCTTTGTGCAGTCATTCTACAACAGGATCAACCTGTTGCTTATGCACAGAGAACTCTTACCCAAACTGAGATGCATTATGCCTAGGATCAAGAGCGAGCTTTTGGCAATTGTGTTTGCATATTTGAAGTTCCATGATTATCTTTACGGAAGACCTATCCAGGTCGAAACAGACCACCAACCTCTAGTCACCATCTTGAGAAAACCTATGCAATTAGCTCCAGCCAGACTGCAACGTATGATACTGAGAACTGCAAAAGTATAATTTCAATCTTGTCTACAAGAAAGGCAAACTTCTTTATCTTGCTGATACCTTATCCAGATCGTCCAGAAACACCACAGTTTTGAAGTAATGGAAGTGAGAAGATTTTCTTCCACACATCTTGATGAGTTGAGAGATCACACAGCCACATATCCAGTTTTACAAAGACTCAACCACTTAATCAAGGAAGGCCTCAAACCAATCTAGTTTACCTCAAGAAGTGCAACCTTATTTTCCATACAGGGATGACATTTTGTCTGACAAAGGTATCATTATGAAAGTTCAGAAAGTAATTGTTCCAAAGTCCTTGCAACCAGAGTACATTACTATCTTGCATCATGATCACCCAGGAACAGACTCTACCAAAAGAAGGGCGAGAGGACTAGTATTTTTGCCTTCTACGTCACAAGATATTGAGAGAGCACTTTTATCTTGTTCAGTGTATAACAGTACTTAGCCACATCAACAGAAGGAACCACTTCAGCTTAACCAGATTCCAGAACTACTTTGGTCGACAGTAGTCACTGACATCTTCGAGTGGTATGGTCAACATTATTTGGTGTTAGTAGACTTACTCCAATTGGTTCAAGACTGACTTACTTCCTAACCTAGCAACCAGTACTGTCATTAACTAAGAAGCATCATTTTGCTGTACATGGTAGCCCCCACAAAGTTATTTCTGATAACAGCATGCAGTTTACAAGCCAACAGTTCAAAAGATTTGCTGAAGAATGGGACTTTACCAAAAGCAGTCCTGAGTAGCCGCACTCAAATGGTTTGGCAGATCATGCAAAGTGCAAAACAGTTACTTGAGAAGTCAAAACGAGATAATAGTGATGTTTTTCTGAATATCTTGAATCTCAGAAATGTTCCTCATGATAAACATCTTGGTTCACCTGCCCAGAGACTTCTGTTGAGACAAACCAGAACCACATTACGAATCAGTAGTCAATTCTTGGCTCCATGTGACAACAACAGGTCAGTGAAAACCAATCTGTTGAAGCGTTTAACCCAGACGTACTACTACGATAAAACCAACAAACCACTCAATCCATTATGAGGAAAAGTGGTGAGGATGCAAATGTCCAAAGGTTATGATCAGATTGGTGTCATGATGACTATTTGTCCAGAGCAGAGATTATACATTGTGGAATCACAAGGAGCAGTCTTTAGGTGGAATCGGAAATATTTTAGATTGGTGTCCGAGCTTATACCACATCACATAGCCTGTGAGAAAGACCATCTCTGAGTGAGTTGACCAGTGTTCCAATACCAGAGGACATTCCTATTAAAAATCCAGAAGTTCCTGATAAGAGTTCTGCACTGCAGACTGTCCCTGTTGCTAAATTTGGTCTAGACTGTTACGTTACGAGATATGGTCACATCTCTAAAACCATAACAGATATGATGGAAATGAACATTGTGTTTTATTTCTAATGTCTCTAGTAATGCACATCTAACTAGTATTATTTTTATACATGCAATCTTTTTAAGAGGGAGGATGTAAATCAGTGTGTGTATGTACCTTTAAAAAGCTATCCAAGGGCTTGCACAAGTGTATAAATACTGAGCACATGTAAGTCTGCCATTTTGTGGTAAGCCGTTGAGATGTAACCATGTATGCAAGGTCTGTCTGTTAACCAGTTTGTTCATATTATATCATGCTGCTAGACATCCTGACATGTTTCTGTGTATTAGGGCATCTAAATGAAATACCCCACCTGCTTGTCATCTATGTTAGAGAAGGACGAGCGACAGTACAGATGTGTGAGCAATTCATCATGCAGGTAGATGTTTAAGTAGACTGCCACTGTTGTACAATTCATCTCCAGGAATCAGCCAATGGAAGATGGCCACCATTCCAGCAGGCTTCCACAGCTTTTTTTCAAACATCTCCCTAGAGTTCAGCTACTTCTTCTCCCAATAAATCAAAATAAAAGGATTTGCTCATGTCACTATTAAGTCTTTTTTTTCCCTTGGATGAAAAAATCTCAAGTGTACCATGGCTAAGGACACATTTTGATCTTTTGTTTGTACAGTTCATGAGAACTTTGGTCACAAATGTATGCTCTCTGTTAAGCACCACTGAACTAATGACAAAAGGTCCATATAAAAATAACAAGGTGAGAACAGAGACTGCTTACAGGAATGCTGCACCCCCCCAAATGTACTGTTCTCACTAGTCAGGCCAAACCATAAAACTGTCTCCTTTGCAATAAAAGTAAAATCTGAGACACCAGGTGACCCTAAAAGTTTTAAACATTACTCCAAAGACAACTTCGTACTTCTAAATGACATCCTGGCAAAATTTCCACCCCCTCCCCCAAACCCAGAGAACACTGCTGCCTATGCAGTCCATTCACAAGAACCTTCTACAATCATGTATACAGCTATACAGAGGTTGCAGGACCTACCCAAAAAAAATTCACGACAAACTCAAAAAAGCAAGCCACCTCTGAGGAAACGCACCATCAGATTATATAACAAAAAAAAAACTCCTGGCCAAAAATAGGAATTGTAATACCCAGCAAGTTGAGAACTCTCTCAAACTAAATACTCAGGGAACTGTAAGTCACTTAAAGGCTAATCTGAGGTAAAGTAGCCTGCCAGACTAAGGAAAACCACAAGGCATTCTTCAGTGTCCAAAAACCTCAAAGGCAATACACAACAATGTTCCAAACTAATTGTAAAAGGTCTGAGGACATTGTAAACCCACTTTCCAATAAATTCAACTCCAACTTTATCCAGCTTTCTCCCACAGACACCTCTCTAGAAATACTTCTATCACCAGGAAACAGATCCTTAATGCTTATTTCAAGACAAAAAAACATTGCATTGATGGGACCTGATAACATCCCAGGATGCCTCCTTAACAGCATGAAACATGACCTTTTGGGGCATCTAAAAACACTATTCAATTACAGCCTCAAAACAGGACTCATACCAAGGGAACGCAAGACCAAAAGTGTTATCCCACTAGACAAGGATGGGCCATTCATGAGCCCAAGAAACTACCGACCCCTAAAGCTCATCTAGTCTCATATGCAAGGCCATGGAAAGAATTATCATGGGCATGACAAACCTTGAAACACTGGATCCAGCTCAGCATGGTTTGGTAAAGAGAAGGTCATGCCTAGTTTAGTTGGTGGATTTCTTCGAGGTCACCAAAGCAATGGATTAGAGCAAAATAGTGCATACCGTCTACCAGGCCAAAGCATTCAACACAATTCACCACTCTGGCACTATAGACAAGCTCAATGAATTAGGCATAAAGCCCTATGTCACCCGCTGTGTAGCCAACTGGGTCACAGACAGGACCCAAGAAATTAAGAAAGGGGAGTCTACGGCCACAAAAAAACTAGTCACCAGTGAAGTCCCTCAGGACTTGCTGCGGAGACTGGTTCTGATTGGCATCTACTTCTATGAAGTAATGGCTAGCATCAAAAGCCACCGGCTGACCAAATTCACAAACGATTGCAAATTACTGCACTCAATGAATCCTGCCCTCCCCGCTCCCAAAGACGCAAACATCCTCCAAAACAGCCTGACACAGATTAACTGACACTACAGTCACGGTCTTAAACTCAATGCTAGGAAGTGTATAACAGCATCCTTCAGTAAGAAAGCCACCTCTGCAAATTACTACATCAATAATTCATCCCCTATAAGTAGACCTAGTAGTTAGTGATTTGGGAACACATGTAGACGACAGCCTTTGATGACCATCACTGTGTCTACAGTAGTAAGAAAATTGTTGCATGTTTGTTGGTTTATCTGACATTTGTTGACTGGAACAGTCTGACTTGAGCTACAGCCCTTTTTCAGCGGAGGCCTAGGGAGAAAAGCTCCACAGTAATACAAAGTAAATTAGCACAATAATAATACAAGAAGCCATTGAAGTGATTAAAACATTGTGGCACATATGTCTACAGAGATTTTCAGTTTGAGCAGAGGTACACAGAACAAAATAAATGCAGTTAGTCATATTAATTACATGAAACAGACACATGAAACAGACATTTAAAATAGCACTAATTTACAACAGAAGGCAAGGAGCAATTTGAGCATGAAGAGTGCAGTTTGTGTAGCAAATTACAAGTGATGACAACATATATTATAAGGAACTGAATGTGGGTATAGACACTCACTGTAGGATAAGATAATGAATCAGTACACAAGTTGGGAGAGTAAGTTGAGAGGAAAGAAGTTAGGTGATAAGGATGAGAAAGCAGAA